>NC_091477.1:86282641-86582641 GCF_036971445.1 Narcine bancroftii
ACGGTATTTATCTCTCAAAATTTGGGGTGCCAGAGGAAAATGACAGCAGATACGAGAGACTGCAGATTTAGGAATCTGGAGGAAAATAAATCACTCTGCTGAGGAATTCAACTTCCACGGGGTGGTGTTTGGGAAGGGGTGGGGGGAGGAGTGAAGCGGGATTCTCATCGTTTCTGGTTCAAACCCTTCACCAAGACTTAAGTCGACAATTTCTTTTGCCCCAACAGAATCAGTTTTATTATCATGAATATATATCATGAAATTTGTTGTTTTGCAGCAACAGAATTGTGCAGAACAAGGTGCAAAATTACTTTAAATTACAATTTCATAAATACAAGATTTTAAAAATAAATAGCTAGTATAAAAATGAGAAAAAGTGGGGTAGCGTCCATAGGTTCATTGTCCATTCAATAATCTGATGCCAGGGGTGAAGAAACTCTTTTTGTAAAGTTGAGTGTGTGTCTTCAGGCTCCTGTACCTCCTTCCTGATGATAGCAGTGAGAAAAGGGCATGACCTGGGTGGTGAGTGTCCTTGATGATAGAGGGTGGTTTCTTGAGGCACCACCTCTTAAAGATGTCCTTAATGAAGTGAAGACTAATGTCCATGATGGCCTGTTCCTGTCCTGAGCATTGGCACCTCCATGCCAGACAGTGATGCAACCAGTCAGAATGCTCTCCACACTATGCCAGTAGAAATTTGGGGATATATCAAATCTCCTCAAATTCTTAACAAAATATAGCTGCTGTCTTGCCTTCTTCATGATTGCATCAACATGGTGATCATAGGATAGTTTTTCAGACATGTTGACATCTATGAATTTGAAGTTTCTTACCATTTTCTACTGCTGACCCTCGATGAGGACTGCTTTGTGTTCTCCTCAATTTCCCCTTCCTGAAGACCACCATCAATTCCTTTGTTTTTCTGACATTAGGTGCATTAATGGTTGTTATTGTGACACCAGTCAATTAGCTACCTCACTCCTGTATGCTTCCTCATTGCTGTCTGTGATTCTGCTGACAACATTGGTTCAATTTATAGATGACATTTGAATTGGGCCTTGCTACAGAGTCATGGGTGTAGAGAGAGTAGAGCAGTGGGCTAAGCATGCATCCTTGAGTAGAGCAGTGGGCTAAGCATGCATCCTTGAGTAGAGCAGTGGGCTAAGCATGCATCCTTGAGGTTCATTACCAGTGAGGAGGCAATGTTGTTACTGAACTGACTGTTGTCTTCCATTGAGGAAGTCAAGGTTCCAGTTGCAGAGGGAGTTACAGGTTTTGAAGCTGACTGACCAGTACTGAGAGGAAGATAGTGTTGAAAGCTGAGCAAAAATTGATGTAAAGCAGCCTGATGTTGGTATTGTTGTTGTTCCTGTGATCCAAGGCTGAGTGAAAAGCTAGTGATAGCGCATCTGCTGAGGAAAAATGGTGGCAATAGGCAAATTGCAGTGGATTTGGATACAAGCTAATTCTGGACATGGCAAACTTCTCAAAGCATTTCATTACAGTAGAATGCTACTGGGTGATAGACATTGAGAGAGCTAACCCTACTCTTCTTTGGCACCTGTGTAATTTTGAAGCAGGTGGGAACCTACAATTGCAGCAGTGAAAGATTGAGAATGTCTGTGAACACTCCAGCTAGTTGGTTGGTACAGATTTACAGTACCTTGCACGCCATCAGGACCTGACTCCTTGCGAGGGTTCACCCTCTTAAAAGATTTTCTGACTTTGGCCTCTGGAATATCACAGGGTCGCCAGCGTCTGCAGGGATTCTCACTGCTAAAATTAAATTCTCCTTTTCAAAGTGACCATAAAAGGCATTCAGCTCATTGAGAATGAAGCATCACAGCTCAAAGAAGAAAGACTGCCTGGCTATGATCACTTTGTTCATTGTAAGGTATTGTGAGAAAATTGGTTTTGATGTTTCCAACATTGCCTAAGCACCAATACTTCAAAAGCACTTCAACAGTAACTAACTTTGGGCTGACCAGATTTTTAAAAAGTCAGTGCACTCCAACAAAGTGAATATTATTTTCCACAATAAGACAGAAATTATATTAATTGTGCAAGCACGAATCTGAATTATACTCCCAGTTGAATTTCTTGAGCAGCGTGATTTCATCCTGAATGTAAATGAGTTTGAACAGAATAACAGAAAAACACAAGAAATTTCCTGCCGGTATTAGATTTTTTATTTCTTTCTCAAGGAACTGTCATACTTTGGAATTTGTTTCTGGCTGCTGGCAGCCTGAAGTTCAAGAAAAGGGTGGTTCTGCGATTGGTTTGCATAGGTGAATAAAGCGGAGAAATAGAATTTCCCCTTCTCCTTGAGTCTTAAATGCAATACAGAACATTGCAGTTACTCCAATATCCAGAAATAAACTGAGATGTTGGGCAAGTATGAAAGTAGCCTCATGACATTTTGCATGCAAAAAGATGTGTTTACACAAGACCTGTGTTGTTTCCTTGCAATTGCTGCATTATTCTCAGCATTGAGGCTGGAAAGTGAGTCTGAGACCAAGCAACTCTCCCCATGGCATCCAATGACCGCCATGGGGTGAAAATAAAAGGAGCAAGTGAGGACATGGCAATCCTTTCTATATCTGGGCAGCCCTTTGCAATGGCCTGACCTGAACAATTGTTTTCCCATCAATAGGCGCAGATGTATTCTGGGACGAAGGATGGAAGTGCAGCCAAGAACTGGTCTGCACGTAAATGCTGTGGAAAAAGAAGAGATGGCCAGAGAATAATTTTCTATTGAAAGTTGAAGCTGGCAGATAAAGGCGTGCAAGACATGTTGTCACACAGCAGCCCTTCCCATTGCTGTCCCATTCCCAAATTCTGCAAGGTGTACTCCTAGTTTTCACCTAATAAGCAAAAGTCTTGCACTGCCTTTTAAAACTCCAACTTCTGCTGGCACAAAGCTAACTTGTGCTGTTCAATCTACAATGTGACTTTCACCAAGAAAACCAAAGGCACACCGATGAATTGCACATGAAAGAGTCTGGGGCCATTCTTCTCGTGGTTGCATTTTCACAAGGAAATTATCTCTGCATTGATATATTCCCAGGTAAAATGTGCACAGATGTATTGAAATGTTAAATGCCATTGGTGGGTGTGTGGTGATGCTCGTTATAGAGTGAGGGTTTACATTGTAAGGCAGTGGGAGAGTGAAATTGGTAATGGGAAGTGATGCAGGGTAGTTCATTGGTGGTGCTGTCAGGAATATTCATGTTCGCAGTGCAGGGACTCAGTGGGAGGCAGTGTAAAATATGGTGATGGGGGATGGTGCAGATGTTGTGGAGGGTGATAGTGTGGGAATTCTGCAGGAGTAATTTGATGGTTAATCTTGGCGAAGGTAAAAAGTGTTCATGATTGTTTTTCCTTCCTGTCTGTTCTGCATGTTCAACTCTATTTTAACTAAGTATTGAAGCTTGACAGTTCTCAAAATGACTTGTCTCATTTTAACACACATCTTCAATAGATGTAGCCTAAGGAAATCTTCTAAATGGGTGGTGAATTTGTTTTATTTTAAATTACCATACCGTCATTATTCATTTCTGAATTCTTTACTGGGTCAAAGCTCCCAGTAGATTCTCTCAAGCAGCCCTGTACATGTAACAAATGCCAACTCAGGAAAAGCTCCACCTTCACAATGAATCATTGGTGGAGACAATCCCACTCTCTGTAAAATGGCAAGCTCTAGTGTGTTGAACTCTGCTCTATTCCCTCCCACATCCCTCCCAAACACAAAGATATAGCTATATCTATTACCTAGATCAACACTTAACTTGCAATTAAAATTCAACATACAGGGATTCATATCTACTATCTGCAGCCAATGCACCATTAAATTTTAAGGCTCTGCCAAACAATAAAATTGGTAAGAAATCATAATCCAGAAAATCAGAATGTGAGTGATTCTATACAAAGCTAGTAATATAAATCTGATAGGATCCCATCATGTCCCCACAGAAATGCAACCATATCATTTATATACACAATATAGATTCTGGTCACTGAAGGAGGTCTCTACCCTGGGGCCACTTTGCTATTTTTTCTGTAAGAGGAGGGAAGGGTTTACACAAAGTGCCCAAAACCCTACAGATTAGTCTCCTTTAAGTGATATTCCTTATCTCTGCCATTCCCTATTTTTCCCCTTTTCCTGAAGAGCCCGAGCTATCTGACTGCCTGCAGCCCTGACCTTATTTTCTGGACCAAACATTAAACTGCTGGAGGAATACAACATTCAAGGGTAGAAATGGTCAGTCAAAGTTTCCCTTTATTCATTCAGTCCCCATCAACTTACACGTTCCTCTACTTCATGGAATGTATCCTCACATTTAACAGCTTCTCCTTTGACCCTTTCCATTTTCTCCAGATCCAGGGTGTAGCCATGGGCACATGAATAGGCAACAGACACACATTTTTTGTGGGGTATATGGAACAGTCCCTGTTCTAATTCAACATGTGTACCACTCCCCAACTCCAAAAACAAGTATAAAGAGTACAGACCTGAAATGTTAACTGACCATTTCTACCCATGGATGCTGTATGATCTGCTGAGTTTCTCATTGTTGGCTCAATTCCAGCATCTGCAGTCTTTGTCTTTGTTTATTATTTTCTGTTTGCTACTAACCCAGATTCTATCCACAGCTCTTTGCACCATTAGTTTCCATGCACGCCTCCCTTCATTATTCCTCTGGCCAATGGCGGGAATTTGTGGTTAGAATCACTGTGAAATGCAGCGCAGAAACACACCCCTTGATCCATTGAATTCACCCTGACCACCAACCATTGATTTCATATTAATTTCATGAATCCCTCTTTGAATTCTCCCCCTTTGCTTGTGCAGAGACCAAGGTCTGTCCTTTTGTGAGTGGAGCTTGAGCCTGATGTCTGATGGGACTTTGCTGACTTGGGAACACAGTGCTTCATTAAAGTGTCTTATCAGGTGCCAGATAATTTATAGCCCTGTGTATTTTTCTATATTTGTGCTTAATATATTTTTGATGAATCCAGTCATGTGCATTCCTACATATTTTTTTTCCCTGTTCTTTTGAGTTCTATAGCTGGCAAATGCCTTTCAACGAAATAAGAATAAACAGTAAATTACAGCCAATATTTTCTATTTAGTATACAGCCAGATTTCCAGATACAAATTGCACTCAGATTTGCTCTGGCTTTGTTTTCACTTTTCCTCAAGTTTCTGTTCAAGTTTCTCCTCATACTTAGTCGTATAAGTGTTTAAATCTGGACATCGAGCAGGATAACAGGCTATTTCAGCCCATGAGCACATGCTGCCCAATTACACAGAATTAACCTACACCCCCTCTATGTTTTGAACGATGGGAGGAAACCAGAGCCTCCCAGGAAAACCCACGCAGACACAAGGAGAACGTACAAACTCCTTACAGACAGCGTGGGATTTGAACCCCAGTCCCGATTGCTGGTGCAATAATGGTGTTGTGCTAACCGCTATACCAACCGTGCTGCCCTATGTTTAACGCTGAACTATGACATGGCTTTGGAACATGTAGTTTTTAAATGCCATATTAATATTCTTTCATTTGTGCAATGGCAGTGATGGGGACAGCTCCATATATTCTGCTTGAGACAGTTGTAATTGATCAGCATTTAGCCGACAATTACGTGAAACCTATTTCAAAATCCCAACAAAAATCTTAGAGGAAAATTATTAAGAATGATTAATATATTTATTGAAAGCTTAAAAAAAACCTACTTATTTTTGTAATTGACTGAAGTGAATTGCTTTTAATTTATTTTGTCATTTGAAGGTGTATTTTTTGATTTCGAATAGTTTTGACAGTTTCATTCTTTGGGAATGACAGGGGCATTCAAAAGCATTCAATGTCCTTTTACAGCTTACAGGAGTTTCAGAGTTGATTGAAATTGTTACAGTCACTGCAAACTCAGCCGAAATGGATTTAAGTTGGGGAAATTGTCAGAGGATGAGGCGGGCTTCTTTTAGAAAAGTTCAGAAGAACACAGAAACTCAGTTTGTCCTGGTTGTAATCTGCGTTTCTGATTCCTTTATTTTTTTAAAGATTTGGATGGCTTGATTCCTGGTAAGTTGTTTTGAAACATTTCAATAATTCCAGATGGAAACTCCAGGGCCTTGTCTGATAAGGAAAGAAGGGAAATAAACAGAAGTGTCATGGAACATATGGAGATTAAGAAGGAGGAGGTGCTTGCTGCCTTACAAGGAATAAAGGAAGATAAATCCTCCAGGCCAGATATGATATTCCCTTGGACCTTGAGGGAGACTAGTGAAAAATTACAGGGGCCCTGGCAGATATATACAAAATGTCCTTAGCCACAGGTGAGGTGCCATAGGATTGGAGTGTGGCTCATGTTCTTCCATTGTTTAAAAAATGTTCAAAAAATAAACCAGATAATTATAGGCTATTGAGCCTGACATCATTAGTAGGTAAATTATTGGAAGGAGTTCTGAGAGACAGATATATTGGTATTTGGACAGCCATGGGCTAATTAAGAACAGTCAGCATGACTTTGTGCATGGTAGGTCATATTTTACAAATCTTGTAGAGTTTTTCAAGGAGGTTACCAAGAAGATAGATGAAGGAAAGGCTGTGGATATTGCCTACATGGACTTTAGTAAATCCTTTAAGGTCCCAGATGGGAGGTTAGTTCAAAAGGTTAATTAAGACACTAGGTATCTTTGGAGAGTTTGTAAATTGGATTCCAAATTGGCTGTGTGGCAGAAAACAGAGAGTGGTGGTGGATGGATGCTTCTCAGACTGGAGGCATGTAACTAGTGGTGTGCCTCAGGGATCTATGTTTGAACCATTGTTGTTTGTTGTCTATATCAATGATCTGGATGATAAGTTTGTTGATGACACAAAGATTGGAGGCACTGTGGGTGGTCAGTGAGGAAGATTTTTAAAGCTTGCAAAAGGATCTGGACCAACTGCAGAGAAGATTTACTAAGAGTTGAGTTATAGGGAAAGATTAAACAGGTTAGGAATTTATTCGTTGGAGCGAAGAAGAATGAGGGGAGATTTGATAGAGGTTTACAAAATTATGAGAGGTTTAGACAGAATGGATGCGAGTAGGCTTTTTCCACTTAGATTGGGAGAGATAAATACATGAGGGCATAGTTTTAAGCTGAAAGGGGAATGGTTAAGGGGAACATTAGGGGGAAGTATTTCACTCAGAAAATGGTGGGAGTGTGGAATGAGCTGCCAACTGATGTGGTGAATGAGGGCTCGATCTTAAATTTTAAGAATAAATTGGATAGATGCATGGATGGAAGAGATCTGGAGTATTATGGAATGGGAGCAGGTCAATAGAACAATCAGAATAATGGTTGGCACAGACTAGAAGGGCTGAATGGCCTGTTTTCTGTGCATAGTTTTTTTTAATGGTTCTCTGTGCAACAAGCACTAGGAGTGAGTTTAGAAATATATTTTAGTGATTAAACCAGCCACCATTGAATAATTGACACTGGTGATGAGGTGCCTTCTATTACTTTTTCTCCATCCACCCACATTTAGTTAATGTTAAACATCACACTGATTCACAGTGCTGAGGTTTCCCGTGAAGTAATGCTGCCATATCAGTGGGCTATGTACACTTCAGAAGAGTTTGGTTGCAGGCCAAGCATACACAAGGCCTTGCCAGCTGGAAAAGCTGCCAAAGATAACTGAATGTCCCTGTAATTTAAAGGCACAGAACTGATTGAAATCAAAAATGTAAAATGCTGAAATCACTAAGAATTCTCAGAGCACAAGAATGATCAAAAACATTAAAGTGTGGTCAGTTATTCCAAAAGAATGTAAATGTAGGATTTGTGTAATTGGGTGCCTGTAGGTGGGTTGGCAGCAGGTGGGAGAAGGGCTTGTTTCCATGTAGCTTGGAGGACCTAATTCTGCTGGCCACATTTCTCTCAACTGCAGTCAAATATACTGAGAATGCAAAAGGAGGTGGGTTTGGAAGTTGCATGATGGACACAAAGAACTTGGAAAGTGATAAGGTGAGATTAGAATAGTTTTAAGTTTTATTTGTCGCATTATACCTAGTACAGTCAGAAAGTCTGCTCATAAATGAGCCCATCAGGTTATCTCCAACATTCATACAGCATTCTAAAGAGCATAACTTACAGGGTATAGGATTGCAGTAAAGTGAAAGATCAATTAGCAGCATACAAAGGGAATGTGATAGGGATTGAACCACAGAAATCTACAGCACAAAAGCAGGTCCTTTTGCCCATTATTCTTTTTTTTAGTTTGACCTGTATCCCTGTTTACATTTTTGTTTATTTCCTGTGCATATAAAAGACTGTTTTGTACAACAAAGTTCACAGCACCATAATTCTGAAAAAAAAGTAACAAGGTCAGTCATAATTACCCAGCTGAGACACCTAAAACATGCATCTTTTTTCTTTTGCCCATTATTCCATGCCAAACTATTTTTCTACCTAGTCCCATTGACCATAGCCCTCCATACCCCTCCTATCCATGTAACTATCCAAATTGTTCTTAATATGTCAAAATTGAGCCCACATTCACCACTTCAGCTGGTAGCTCATTCCACACTCTCACCACTCCCTGTATGAAAAGTTTCTCCTTTTTTCTTTTTAAAATATTTTTATTGATTTTAATAAAGAACTTTTACAAGCAAAACGGGTAAAGTTCAGTAAGATAGTATGGACAGTTACATAAACTAAATAAGATTCCACAAATATATCATTAACATACATAAATTGTAAATCATATCCATAATTCATATATTAAATAGTATGTACCTTTTTAAGAAAAAAACATAATATGGAAAAAAAAAAGAGGAAAGAAGAAAATAGAAGAGGAGAAAAACTCAAACTCCTCACCTAAATGTGTTGCCATATGCTTTTATGACTGGAATTAAAAGAAAAACAAAGGTAGAAAAAAAATATAAGGAACATGGAAAAGATACAAGTCAGACAAATCCTAATGATCCCCTTAAACATTTCACCTTTCATCCTTAGCCCATGACCACTCGTCCTTGTCTCATCTGACCTCAATGGAAAAAAGGATGTATGCATTTATCTATATCTTTGGCTTGGCTTCGCGGACGAAGATTTATGGAGGGGTAATGTCCACATCAGCTGCAGGCTCGTTTGGTTGGGGTTGGGTGTTGGGTTTTTCCTCCTTTATCTTTTGTCAGTGAGGTGGGCTCTGCGGTCTTCTTCAAAGGAGGTTGCTGCACGCCGAACTGTGAGACGCTAAGATGCACGGTTTGAGGCGAGATCAGCCCACTGCCGGTGGTCAATGTGACAGGCATCAAGAGATTTCCTTAGGCAGTCCTTGTACCTCTTCTTTGGTGCACCTCTGTCTCGGTGGCCAGTGGAGAGCTCGCCATATAACACGATCTTGGGAAGGCGATGGTCCTCCATTCTGGAGACGTGACCTACCCAGCGCAGTTGGATCTTCAGCAGTGTGGATTCAATGCTGTCGGCCTCTGCCATCTTCAGTACTTAGATGTTGGTGATGAAGTCGCTCCAATGAATGTTGAGGATGGAGTGGAGACAACGCTGGTGGAAGCGTTCTAGGAGCCGTAGGTGATGCCGGTAGAGGATCCATGATTCAGAGCCGAGCAGGAATGTGGGTATGACAACGGCTCTTTGTGAGGTTTTTCAGTTGGTTGTTTTTCCAGACTCTTTTGTGTAGTCTTCCAAAGGCACTGTTTGCCTTGGCGAGTCTGTTGTCTATCTCGTTGTCGATCCTTGCATCCGATGAAATGGTGCAGCCGAGATAGGTAAACTGGTTGACCGTTTTGAGTTTTGTGTGCCCGATGGAGATGTGGGGGTGCTGGTAGTCATGGTGGGTAGCTGGCTGATGGAGGACCTCAGTTTTCTTCAGGCTGACTTCCAGGCCAAACATTTTGGCAGTTTCCAAAAAACAGGACGTCAAGCGCTGAAGAGCTGGCTCTGAATGGGCAACTAAAGCGGCATCGTCTGCAAAGAGTAGTTCACGGACAAGTTGCTCTTGTGTCTTGGTGTGAGCTTGCAGGCGCCTCAGATTGAAGAGACTGCCATCTGTGTGGTACCGGATGTAAACAGCGTCTTCATTGTTGAGGTCTTTCATGGCTTGTTTCAGCATCATGCTGAAGAAGATTGAAAAGAGGGTTGGTGCGAGAACGCAGCCTTGCTTCACGCCATTGTTAATGGAGAAGGGTTGAGAGAGCTCATTGCTGTATCTGACCCGACCTTGTTGGTTTTCGTGCAGTTGGATAACCATGTTGAGGAACTTTCGGGGGCATCCGAGGCGCTCTAGTATTTGCCAAAGCCCTTTCCTACTCACGGTGTTGAAGGCTTTGGTGAGGTCAACAAAGGTGATGTAGAGTCCTTTGTTTTGTTCTCTGCACTTATCTTGGAGCTGTCTGAGGGCAAAGACCACGTCAGTAGTTCCTCTATTTGCGTGAAAGCCGCACTGTGATTCTGGCAGAACATTTTTGGCGACACTAGGCATTATTCTATTTAGGAGAATCCTAGCGAAGATTTTGCCTGCAATGGAGTGCTGCGTGATTCCTCTGCAGTTTGAGCAGTCTAATTTCTCGCCTTTGTTTTTGTACAGGGTGATGATGATGGCATCACAAAGGTCCTGAGGCAGCTTTCCTTGGTCCCAGCAGAGCTTGAAAAACTCATGCAGTTTGGCATGCAGAGTTTTTCCGCCAGCCTTCCAGACCTCTGGGGGGATTCCATCCATACCTGCTGCTTTGCCACTTTTCAGTTGTTCAATTGCCTTATATGTCTCTTCCTGGGTGAGGATCTCATCCAGCTCTAGCCTTAAGGGCTGTTGAGGGAGCTGGAGCAGGGCGGATTCTTGGACTGAGCGGTTAGCACTGAAAAGAGATTTGAAGTGTTCTGACCATCGGTTGAGGATGTAGATCTTGGTGCTGAGGAGGACTTTGCCGTCTGAGCTGCGCAGCGGGCTTTGGACTTGGGGTGAGGGGCCGTACACAGCCTTTAGAGCCTCGTTAAAAACCCCTGAAGTCGCCAATGTCCGCGCTGAGCTGGGTTCGTTTGGCGAGGCTAGTCCACCACTCATTTTGGAACTCCTGGAGTTAGCGCTGAAGATGGCTGCATGCGTGACGGAAGACTCGTTTCTTCTCTGGCCAGGACGTTTTTGCAAGGTGAGCCTGGTGGGCAGCTCGCTTCTTTGCCAGCAACTCCTGGATTTCCTGGTTGTTTTCGTCGAACCAGTCCTTGTTTTTCCTGGAGAAGCCCAGTACCTCTTCAGTGGATTGCAGTATGGCAGTCTTCAGCTGATCCCAGAGGGTTTCAGGGGACGAGTCCGTGAGGCGGATTGCATCCTCGAGCTTTGCTTTGAGGTTTGCCTGGAAGTTTCCTCTCACTTCGTCTGACTGCAAGTTTCCAACATTGAACCTCTTTCTGGGGGCTTTACTGTTCCTGGACTTTGGCTTGAAGTGAAGGTTGAGCTTGCAGCGAACAAGCCGGTGGTCAGTGTGGCAGTCCGCGCTGGGCATGACCCTGGTGTGGAGCACATCTCGTTTGTCTCTTTCTCGCACCAGGACGTAGTCCAGGAGGTGCCAGTGTTTGGATCGGGGATGCATCCAGGTAGTCTTCAGGCTGTCCCTCTGCTGAAAAAGTGTGTTTGTAATGACAAGCCGCTGTTCTGCGCAGAGCTCCAACAGGAGGCACCCGTTGTCGTTGCACTTGCTGACACCATGCTTGCCCAGGATTCCTAGCCAGGTTTCTGAGTCTTTGCCGACGCGAGCGTTGAAGTCGCCAAGGATGACAACCTTGTCGGCTGTAGAGGTGCATTGAATGAGGTTGTGCAGATCAGTGGAGAACTTGTCCTTTTCTGCTGGTTCCGCCTGGAAGGTTGGAGCATAGACACTGATGAGGGTGAAGCATCGCATGAAGGGGGAGTCGCATGGACATGATCCGGTCCGAGTGGCCTGTCGGGAGGTTTTCGAGTTTGGAGGCAATGGAGTTCTTGACCATGAAGCCTACACCAGATAGGCGTCATTCATCCATAGGCTTGCCAGACCAGTAGAGTGTGTAGCCTGCATAGGAGAAGGCCACTCCGATATAAAACCTACGATCCAAGGACCTCGCTGCCACATCCCAGCTTGCTTGGCCATGGCACACGAACCATGGGTGTAAAGGGTGGGGCCAGTACTGCGCACACTGCATTCCACCTAAAAGCTCCTTTGCGCAGGCCCGAGGACATGTCCCCGTCCTCCCCCTCCACGTCCTCCCCCTCAAAAGATGCTCACAAACTTAAGCTAGCATGCTGGAACATCAGAACCATGCTAGACAAGGCTGACAGCCACCAACCTGAACGTCGGCCTGCCTTCATCACACATGAACTCCTCAGACTTGACATCGACATAGCCGCTCTCAGTGAAATCCGCCTTGCAAATGTAGGCAGTCTCCAAGAACGCGGCGCGGGCTATCTATATACCTTACAATTATATACACCTCTATCAAATCTCTTCTCATTCTTCTATGCTCCAGGCAATAAAGTCCTAATCTGTTTAACCTTTCCCTGTAACTCAGTTATGAAGTCCTGCCAGCATCCTAGTAAATTTATTCTGCATTTTCTCCATATTATTGATTTATTTCCTGTAGTTAGATGATCAAAACTGCACAAAATACTTCAGATTTGGCCACACCAATGTCTTGTACAACGTCACCACAATATCCCAACGCCTGTACATAATACTTTAGGTTATGAAGGCCAACATGCCAAAAGCTTTCTTTACAACCCTATATGGTGCTAACAGTGCATGACTGGTGATAGCAGTTGGAAAGAAACTGTTCTTGAAACTACAGGGGCTGGTTTTCAAGCTTCTATACCATCTGGCCAAAGTTAGCAGCGAGAAGAGGTTGTCTCCAGGGCCTTCACAAATGGTGCCTTCCTTCTTGAGGAAGCTCCTCACTTTCCTGCAATGAATAGAAGGTCAGAGCCTGTGATGGATTTGGCTACATTCACTACCTTCTGCAGCCCTCTGTGTTCCTGGGAATTTGTATTGCCAAACCAGGCTGTGCTAGTCAATATACATTCCATCATCCACCTGCAGAGGTTTGAAAGAATCTCTGACAACTTGCCATATCTCCTCGGACTCCTTAGAAAGTAGAGGGACTTCTTGACAGTGCCTTTTGTGTACTAACTCGAGATTTTCTGAGATATGGACTCCCAAGAGCTTGAAGGTCTGGACTCTCCCCACCTCCTTCCGATCAATGTTAACAGATGCATCGCCTTCCTAAATCAACCATCAGATCCTTGTTTCTTGCAGTCGGATGAATGGAGGAACACAGACTATGGTGCTGCACAGTTAAAAGGTTCCTTTTGTTATGTAGTAATACACTAAAAATATAGTATACATGACTATACTTGAACTTTTGCCTGCAATTAGGCAAACAAAGAGTCACCATGAGTATAGCCTTATGATCCTAACAATAGGAGAAAAAGAAGCAAAAGAAACACTGTGTCCATGGATTCACCCCCAGTGCTCTTGTAGCCACACAGACTCAAGTTCAAACCATCAGCAACCTAAGCTCCAGTTGTCTTTAATAGTTGAAATTTTATTTGAAAAGATTAAATTTTGGAACAATTAGGACTTCGGATTTTGTGTGTTGAAACATCAGATACGAAAAAAGAGTTTTATATCACTCCAAGACATTGATTTGGGCACAGGCACCGTATTGGATGTTGTTCAATTGGAAATCCTGTACATTGTTGTGTACAAGTACTGTTATATATGATTAGATGCATAACAGTATTCAAATGATACATCATTCTACAATAGAATTTGCCAATGTTCCTTGAGGGATGACTAAGAATAATATGAATATATAAATAGTTAACAGATGTTCTATATTGCAGTGGCCAATTTTCTTAATAGGACTATTCTGTAAGGATAGATATAGGTATCAGAATTTTTTAAAATATTTTTTATTTATTTTTCATGTTCAACGGTTATTATTTGAAGGTTGTACTTAATATTTCCCTTGCTCAGATATAGCTCTGAGCAAATACAAGAACATCATCACAGGCTACTCAATCTTCAGGCCTCCTCTGCCCCACAATGTAATCATGGCCTCATCTCCTCTTCTGTGCTGTTTCCCCAGATCTTTCATTCTCTGAGCTTCAAAAATCTCTCGTTTTGTTGATCTTACATTTTTGCCTTTTTTTTTCTGTCCTTTAAACTAAATATTCCCCCTTTATTCTCCTTGTTTTTTTTTTCCCAGATTGGATCATGGGATACAGACTAATGGATCCTCTATTCCATTCCTTTGGTCTTTATATCTCTACCTTTAAACTGGTGAAGGAGATACATTGCTGATACTGCTATTCACTGATGCCTTGTTGCTCTGTATTGTAATCAGTTTATATTTCCAGCAAATTAAGGTGCATAAGATTTTGAAACTGAATATGCAGAAAATTATTTAAATACTAACCTACATTGAAAAGTCCTGCTCCAGAAACTTCTAGACAAGTAATATTCCAAGATTGATTTTTTTTTCAATGCTATTTGGCTTTTGAGACTCGTTGATCTATTTCCAGATTACTGGGATTCAAAAGGTAGGTAAAAAGTGAAAAATATCCTTCTGTGCCAACAGCTCACTTAAAATTAACACAAACTGGTTTTCAGGATCATCTTAATCCAATCTTCATGCTTTGTTATAAATAGCAGGGTGTGCCAAGGTGATGCTCGAGCTAAATTTGCAGAATGACAAACTACAGAAGAAAGCCATTTTCCATAATCTGTGTGACATCATGTTATAGTTTTCTTTAGCATGGATTTAAAGGATCTCGATTTTAACAATATTGAGGAAGTATCTTCAGATTGGAAGTAGACAAATGGATTGACATATCCAAGATTGTAAATCAGTGGTTTTCAAATTTCCCCCCATAAACTCACATTCCACTTTAAGCAATCCCTATGCCATAAGTGCTCTGTGATTAGTAAGGGATTGCTGAAGGAGGTATGTGAGTGGGAAGGGAAGGTTAAGAACCATTGCTCTAGACCCAAATGTTACTGAAATATTTTGCTTAAGAAAGATTGTCATTGGCCCATTTCCTTTGGAGTTAAGAAACCATGCACATAACGAGTCAATTAGGAGTGATTAAAACAGTGGTGTTCAAACCTTTTTCTTTCTGCTCACATAACACCTTAAAGGGGTGTGATGGTGTAGGTGGAAGATGTGGGAAGATACCTCTCCCAAAAGAACTATTAAAAATCCAATTTTAAAGTTTTTGAAAACTTTTAAAAAATATTGAATGTAAAGCTAGCATATTTTTGAAAGCAATAATGAGGAAGACAAAAGCACAAACTGCAAAAAAAAGACTCAGAGGCAACTTTCAAGTACTGAAGAACTTGGCCTACCTTTAAGATGGACCCTGGAGAGTTGATTTCTGTTCATCCAAGACACTCAGTTAACCCCAGTGCCAACATCGTGGAGCGCCAGGGAAGATGGCACTGGAGCCCGGTATGAGGAGCAACCGTCTTTCCGCAAAGTCTCACACATACATGCTATACCGTGTGGCAGGGGGACCTGGCCTCTTACGGCCAAGTGAACCTGGACTATTGGGAGGAGGGACCAGAATTTGCGGGCAGGTCAAAATGCTGTCAGTATCAACAGAAGAGGAAGGAGGAGACATTGTGGGGGGATAGGAAGAGGAAGAAACTTACCCAGGTGCAGAAGAAGAAACTGTAATGTTCAAGGGTAGGCCTTTATCTAACCAGGTGCAAGGAAAGTTTAAATCTGATCCTCATGATTCAGGTTCATCAAGTCAATTTGATAGAAAGAATATAAATTTGCCTTTAAATTTCCTGCTGTTCTTAAAGTTTTTATGGAGATTTTCAATTTCAATTTTTTAATGATGCTGAAGCCCTTACATTTGCTAATTCCTTGCCAGGTAATAAGCAGAAAGAAAGTCCAGAACATTCTTCTTACCAATTGAAACTAGCTCAAGAAGAGAAGTAAAATGATTTGCAAGAGAAAGAATGTTGTCAATTAGTTGAAATTCCTATTGATGATGATCAAGTTAATAGAGATTTGGAGGAAACTTATCATGCTTGAAATCTTTTACTTTTGATGATTTCCTTATTGTTCTGCTTGGGGGAGGTGGTATTGTTCATTTCTCCTTCCAAAGTCATTGGCCACTTTGTGGCGTTGGTCACTTCTTGTATAGTCGAGGGAGGTAGTACTTTTCCTTTTTTCTCTTTTTAGGTTTTTATCTTTCTTTTATGATTTCTTTTCTTTCTAGGTTTTTTTTTAGTAGGGAGATGGAATATTTATTTCAGATTGACCATGGATTGGAACCCCACCATATTGACCATGGAGGTTTAATGATATAGACTAAAATGTTGTCTAATTTAAATTTTGCACATTTAATGTTAACGGACTCAATAACACAATTAAGAGGAAGAGAGTTTTGACTTGTATTAAAAAGTTGAAGGTTGATTTTGCTTTTTTTTGCAAGAGATGCATTTGACTGAAAAAGAACATCAGAAAATTTAAAAATTGGGTTGGCCAAGTTATAGCTTCTTCTTTTAATTCTAAGGCAAGAGGGGTAGCTATTTTGATTAATAAGAGGTTATCATTTAAATTAGAATCAGTAATTGAGACAGTGGGTAAATTGTTGGTTGTTAATTGTAAAATTCATTCAGAGCCTTGGACATTGAATGTTTATGCCCCCCAATGTAGATGATGAGAAATTTTTGTTAGATTCTTTTTTTAATTTGACAAAGTGATTGGAGGTGACTTTAATTGCTGTTTGAATCCATTATTAGATAAATCCCCAAAAATGGTAATGAAGACTAAAATGGCAAAGCAACTGTCAATGTTAATGAAGGAAATGAACTTAGTTGATATATGGAGGAGTCTAAATCCCAAGGAGAAAGATTTTTTGTTCTATTCATTTTGATATGATTCTTATTCTAGAATTGATTTATTTTTAATATTGGCACAGTTGCAAGGTTGTGTTATATCTGCAGAATATAAAAGTAGCAAGTTATCAGATCATTCTCTTTTGTTAATAACATTAATAGGTTTGGAAATGGTAGATTCTGTATATCGATGGAGATTTAATTCTTTATTGTTAAAAAATTTTGAATTTTGTAATTTTATGAGAGATCAAATACAGAAATGTTTGAAAATAAATATGGATTCAGTTAATAGTAAGTATGTTTTATGGGATGCTTTGAAGGCGTATTATTAATAGGACAAATTATTAGTTTCTCATCAAAGATTAAGAAACAGCATTCTTGTGAGGTTAATAAATTGGAGGAGGATATAATGGTGTCAAATACGACTGATGTAAATAATTATATTGAGTTAATCTATACCTTACATTTATAGTATTTAACATATAATCTTGACATAGATCTGACCATATTTGCTCATCAATTGTAATATTCAAATCCTGCTCCCACCTCTGTCTAGGTTTATGGACTCCATGTTTAGTAGTTCCTGCTTGTTATAAAAGATACATTGCAGAACTAAATTTCTTGGTATTTCCCTTTCTAATAAGAATTTTCACCTCACTACAAGTAGGTAACAGCGTTGCTGGACCTAACTTATTCTTCAAATATCCTCTCATTTGAAAACGGGCCAATTCAGGTTGCAGAATAACATAACATAACATAACATAACAATTACAGCACGGAAACAGACCGTTAGGCCCTTCTAGTCCGCACCGAACCAAACACCCCTTTCTAATCCCACCTCCCTGCACAATGCCCATAACCCTCCATCTTCTTCTCATCCATATACCTGTCCAACCTTTTCTTAAATAATACAATTGACTCCGCCGCCACTATTTCTCCCGGAAGATCATTCCACACGGCTACCACTCTCTGAGTAAAGAAGTTCCCCCTCATGTTACCTCTAAACCTCTGCCCCTTAATTCTTAACTCATGTCCTCTTGTTTTAATCCTTCCTCCTCTTAACAGAAATAGTCTACCCACATCCACTCTGTCTATCCCTTTCATAATCTTAAATACTTCTATCAAATCCCCTCTCAACCTTCTACGCTCCAAAGAATAAAGACCTAATCTGTCCAATCTCTCCCTATACTCTAGATGCTTAAACCCAGGTAACATTCTGGTAAACCTTCTCTGCACTCTCTCCACTCTGTTTATATCCTTCCTATAATTAGGCGACCAGAACTGCACACAAAACTCCAAATTAGGCCGCACCAACGTCTTATACTATCTCAACATCACCTCCCAACTCCTATATTCCATCCAATGATTGATAAAGGCCAGCATACTAAAAGCCTTCTTCACCACCCTATTCACGTGAGTTTCTACCTTCAGGGAACGATGTACCATTACTCCTAAATCTTTCTGCTCTTCTGTATTCCTCAATGCTCTCCCATTTACCAAGTATGTCCTATTCTGATTCTTCTTACCAAAATGAAGCACCTCACACTTATCAGCATTAAATTCCATCTGCCATTTTTCAGCCCACTTTTCTAAGCAGCCCAAATCCCTCTGCAATCCTTGAAAACCTTCTTCATTATCCACTATTCCACCTATCTTAGTATCGTCTGCATATTTACTAATCCAATTCACCACCCCATCATCTAGATCATTAATGTATATAACGAACAACAATGGGCCCAATACAGATCCTTGAGGCACACCACTGGTCACCGGCCTCCAACCTGACAGACAATTATCCACTACCACTCTCTGGCCTCTCCCTTTCAGCCAATGTTCAATCCATTTGACTATCTTAAAATTTATACCTAAAGACTACACCTTCCTAACTAACCTTCCATGTGGTACCTTATCGAAGGCCTTACTGAAGTCCATATAGACAACATCCACTGCGCTACCCTCATCCACATTCCTAGTCACCTCTTCAAAAAATTCAATCAGATTGGTCAAACATGACCTTCCTCCCACAAATCCATGTTGAGTGCTCCTGATCAGACCCTGTCTATCCAGATGTTTATAAGTACTATCTCTAAGAATTTTCTCCATTAATTTACCTACCACAGACGTCAAACTTACAGGCCGATAGTTGCCAGACTTCCTCCATGAACCCTTTTTAAATAACGGAACCACATGCGCAATGCGCCAATCCTCCGGCACTATCCCCATATCTAATGACATTTGGAAAATTACCGCCAGAGCCTCTGCTATTTCCTCCTTCACTTTTCTCAATGTCCTGGGGAAGATCCCGTCTGGTCCCGGAGACTTATCCACCTTTATATTCTTCAAAAGCCTTAAAACTACACCTTTTGTAATCTCTATATTCCCCATATTTACCCAATTTGCTTTTTTTTATCTCACATCTCCCAATATCCTTCTCCTTAGTGAATACCGAAGAAAAGAAACTGTTCAATATCTCCCCCATTTCTCTAGGCTCCACACACAGTTTTCCGCTCTGATTTTCTAAGGGACCAATTTTGTCTCTAGCTTTCCTCTTACCATTAACATATTTGTAGAACTCTTTTGGATTAGTTTTCACCCTGCTTGCCATAGTTTTCTCGTACCTTCTTTTAGCTTTCCTAATTCCTCTCTTAAGATTCCTCTTACATTCAATGTATCTTTCAAACATCTCCTTAACTCCATGCTTCTTATATCTAATGTACGCCTCCCTTTTTCTTCAAACCAAGTTTCCAATATTCCTTGAAAACCACGACTCTCTCCAACCTTTTGCCCCTCCTTTTAACCTAACAGGAACATAAAGCTTTTGGACTCTCAAAATCTGATCTTTAAAAGACTTCCATCTCTCTACTACATCCTGCCCATAAAACAAATTGTCCCAATGCACACCCTGCAAGTCCTTTCGCATCTCCTCAAATCTAGCTTTTCCCCAATCAAAAACCTCAATCCTTGGCCCTGATTTCTCTCTTTCCATAATGACATTGAAGCTGATGGCATTATGATCACTGGACCCGAAGTGCTCGCCAACACTAACCTCCGTCATTTGACCCATCCCATTTGCCAACAGTAGATCTAACACTGCTCCTTCTCTGGTCGGCACCTCTACATATTGTTGTAAAAAACTATCTTGCACACATTTCACAAACTCTAACCCATCCAGTCCTTTCACAGAATGTGTTTCCCAATCTATATGTGGAAAATTAAAATCTCCCATAATTACAACCCTGTGCTTATCACAAATATCTACTATCTCCCTACAGATTTGCTCCTCTAGGTCTCGGTCCCCTCCGGGTGGTCTATAATACACCCCTACAAGTGTAACCTCTCCTTTCCTACCCCTCAGTTCCACCCAAATAGCCTCCGTGGATGTGCCCTCTAATCTATCCTTCCTAGGCACCGCTGTAATATTTTCCCTGACAAGCAATGCAAACCCACCTCCTCTTGCCCCTCCGACTCTATCACACCTAAAACAACGAAACCCAGGGATATTCAGTTGCCAATCACATCCCTCCTGCAACCATGTCTCACTAATCGCTACCACATCATACTTCCAAGTATCAATCCACACCTTCAGCTCATCCACCTTTTTTACAATACTCCTGGCATTAAAATATATGAATTTCAGAGATTTCTCAATTTTTAATCCCTGTTTTCCCTCATCTTTAATAACAACATTATTTACTTTTCCTGCCAATTGCCCTTCATCTTCTTCCAGAGCATTTCCCTTCTCTATCACCTGCCCATCCATATCCAAATACTTACTACAAACTTTCTTTGTTTGCATTCTAACCTTCTCCTTACTGCTCTGTACTATTTTGTTCCCTCCCCCCAACCATTCTAGTTTAAAGGATCCTGAGTAGCCCTAGCAAATACCTCTGCTAGGATTCTGGTCCCCCTGGGATTTAAGTGTAACCCGTCCTTACTGTATAGGTCACATCTCCCCCAAAAAAGGTCCCAGTTATCCAGAAACATAAAACCCTGCCCCTTACTCCACCCCTTCAGCCACGTGTTAATCCTCCACCTCATTCTATTTCTATTCACACTGTCACGTGGCACAGGGAGTAATCCAGAGATTACCCCCTTTGCGGTCCTTCTTTTTAACTCCCTACCTAACTGCCTGTACTCACATTTAATGGATGATTTAACATATAACATTAGTAGGAATGGTTAACTGTATTAAGATGAATATATTCCCAAATACAATACTTTTTTCAAACCCTACTGATATTATTACCTCAAAAGTTTTTTTCCCCCAACAATTAAATAAACATGTATGGAAATTTCTTTGGAAAGATAAAATGTCAAGCATTTCTGTAGAAATATGAATTGGGAACCCTACAGCCTCCTAACTTCAAGATTTATTTTCAAGTGGCTCAAATGAGATTTCTCACATTTTTTTTGGAGGAGCAGAAACACCAACATGGGTTAAAATGGAATTGGATAAAATAGGAGAGAGATTAGCAGAAGAATTTGTATACCAATGGGATTCAAAATTAATGATTGGTCTTCAAGAAATACCATTGTTGAAATATTTGATTACTGTTTTGAACAAGATAAATGATGCAATTGGAATGAAAGGAAGTATATTACCCAAGATGCCTCTGATTCAAAATTATCACGTACCTTTTTCAAAGGATAATCAATTTTTAACTATTTGGTTTCATAAAAATATTGAAGGTTGTTATGAACAAGGCCATTTAATGTCATTTGAACAACTAAGGAATAAATATGGAATACATGATTCCTTTTCTCAATGACATTGCCCCTTTGGTATTTTTCTTAAAGTCTCTTCTTTCTTCCTCCAATCTCTTCCCAATTTCTTATATACATCACATTTTATTACAGGAGCACGGTTGTTGGTTTTCTTGGCCATTTCTATCACTTTTGATTTAAAATTGTCTTCATAATTTCATCGTGAGTTGTGTTGTGTTGATGGACCCTCCATGATAGTAATTGCCTCCAGCTAGCATGCAGCAAATTAATCCGTGTGATCTTTGGGGGGAGGGTCGGCTTATCCGCTAGTCAACGTGGCACATCAGGCATCCAGAAAATTGGGGTCAACTTATACGCTGGATATACAATAAAACCCTTAAAATTAGGCTGAAAAATGGGGATTGACTTGTACACCAGTCAAATTATAAGCCAAAATAAATCGTAAATTCAAACTACAGTCACTGCCACTGTAATGGCATTGTGCTAATCGCTAGTCTACCCAACCCCCCCCACCTCATTTATAGAAAAAGTCTTACTAATATGCTTAATAATATACTTGGAAAAATTTAAAAATTCTTACTAAGGAGGGGTGAGGAGACACTTTAAGAGAGTCTTCCCAATGGCAAGCCCCATCAACGAGTTTTTCATCATGGGTGACACCATTTTGTTCAAACACAATTTTATTCAAACATCTGCTTTGAGCTAAGCACGACCAAGGCACTTCGCTGGCTGAATATTTGCTTCCATCTTTGCCAAAGATTTATTTGTTACATGATAAAACATTATTTTAACTGACATTTATTAATTTTAAAATTCTTATTATTTATTTATTTATTTCCCTCCCCTTTTTTTTCCTCCCAGTTGCTTGTGATTGCTTATTGCTTGAATTCTGGATAATGGGTTTTACTATTGTAGAGCACGTCAAAAGAATCAAGGCTTGTTCACCCAAACCAAGGCATTTATTAACTAGAAGACTGGTGCGTATCACATGTACGTCGACCAGTCCAGAATGACCTGCTCTGGCTAGGAGCAACCCTTTAAGACCCGCCAGTAGGCGTGGCTCTGCTCTAAGCCATTCACAATAATCTTACACTACAATCTATACATATACACATTGGTGATAGAATCTGTACTATCACAACTATATATTTGCATTTTTCCTGCCTTCTACTATTGCTCAGAGCTTAATTGGTTCTGACCTCTTAATATACTGTATATAGAGAAAGTTCAAATATATAGTTTTTGACTTTTCTTGTAAAATATGAACTCCAGTGATTTGGGTAAAGTCCTAGATTACATTCAACTGACTTTGCCTGGGCTCTGGATACAGTTGCTCACAAACAAGCATTAGTTATGCACAAAACTCATTACAAACCTTGGCTTAGAGAATAAACTGGCTTGAATAGTAGGAAATAACAAATTTTGTTTATTTCACCAGCAGGATATGGGTGTTGTTGGCAAGATCAGCAGGTATCACCCATCCTTAATTACTTTAAAGGAGGGCAATTAGGAGATGATGCTGGAGTGACAGGAAATAGAGGGAAAAGGCAAATGTAGATATGACCTGTACGGTAAAGAGAAACCAGTTCAACATTAGGGAAAATTTGCAAAGCTTTTGCAAGAGCACACTTGGAGTACAGTGGACAGTTTATTGGTCTCCTTATTTAAAGAATGAATATACTTGGAATGGAGGCATTTCGGAGAAGGTTCACTGGATTGATTCTCAGGATTATTCAGGCGAACCAATTGAACCTATTTTCTTTTAGATGTTCATCACAGTAGCAGGCCCTTCTGGCCTATGAGCCTGTGCTGCCCCAATATCCACTGTATGTTTTGAAGGGTGGGAGCAAACTGAAGCACCCAGTACATGGGGAGAATGAACACACACCTTACAGACGTCAGATTTAAAATTGGATTGCTGTATTAAACAGTATTCTAACCATGTTGTGTCTATGCTTATTGGTGTGTTGAAGAATATATTCCTGTAAATATTAATTTATGATGTTTAGTTCAAACTCTACTTTCAATGCTGTTTCAAGCAGTCAAGGTGGAAGAGGGGATCAGTATTTCACAATTAGTATTTGGCAAAGCCTCTGCAAGTCAAACAACTGGACATTTTCTGCCTGTATTCGTTTCTGTATTTTTTCAACTGATCACTGGAGCCCGAAATTTGAGTGCCATTCAGAGGCACATAATCTTGGAATGCCGTGGTTCTTGATCAGTAGTAAAATAAATATTTTGGTGTTCCCCGTCATTTCTGCATTTCCATCTTTCCACCTCTTGCTCCCATTCTTATTTTCATTCTAAATGTTGAATCAATCTATTTTTTCTTATAATTCCACCCTCTTTCAGTCATCAAATTGCTTTTGGAATTGAGACACTGCCCCTTTAGAATTTTACAATATACCACAATTCTTCCTTTGAGCTGAGGCTCTGAGCAACTAGTTTTTTTTTAATTTTTTTATTTTTCACACTATAAACCATACTGACCAAAACATACAGACATTTTTCTCTTGAATATATAGTGTCATTTTCTCCCCTTTTACCCCCTTCCCTCCCTCCCTTCCCTCCCTCCCTCTCCCCCCTTCCCAGTTATTCAAAGTTCAATCTAAGATACATTAAACCCGTTAAACAATGTCGTCACTTAATAAAAATAAACAAGAAATTTTTGTCTTTTACTTTTATATACTGAGTCAGTTCATTTCGTTGTCTTCTCCTTCTGTCATTTTAGGTGGTGGAGGTCCATGGTAGGATTTCTCTATTGTATTTCATGTATGGTTCCCATATTTGTTCGAATATTGTGATGTTATTTCTTAAATTGTATGTTATTTTTTCTAATGGAATACATTTATTTATTTCTATGTACCATTGTTGTATTCTCAATTTGTCTTCTAATTTCCAGGTTGACATAATAGATTTTTTTGCTACAGCTAAGGCTATCATAATAAATCTTTTTTGTGATCCATCCAAATCAAGTCCAAATTCTTTATTTCTTATATTATTTAGAAGGAAGATCTCTGGGTTTTTTGGTATATTGCTTTTTGTGATTTTATTTAATATCTGGTTTAGATCTTCCCAAAATTTTTTCACTTTCTCACATGTCCAAATTGCATGTACTGTTGTTCCCTTTTCCTTTTTACAGTGAAAACATCTGTCTGATACTGTTGGGTCCCATTTATTTAACTTTTGGGGTGCGATGTTTTGGCCTGTGTAACCAATTATATTGTATAACCTCGTGTTTATTTTATTTCTCATAGTTCCAGAGCATAGCTTTTCCCATGTTTCATTCTTTATCTTTATGTTTAGATCTTGTTCCCATTTTTGTTTAGGTTTTCAGTTTGTTTCCTCGTTCTCCTTTTCTGGCAGTTTGATGTACATGTTTGTTATAATTTTTTTTAATTATCATTGTGTCTCTAATCACATATTCAAAATTGCTTCCTTCTGGTAGCTTCAGACTGTTTCCCAACTAGTTGTGCGTCATATCTATCTGAGCTCCAGGTGACATAGGAGGATGTTGTTACCATGGATACCATGTTCAGAAGATCAGCTAATGCAGAAGCCAAATGACATATTTTAACCAAATTCTTCCTTGAAATCAACACATTCTCAGATTTTCAAGAGCTGTGCCATGCGCCAGCAGAACAGAATGAGATAAAGCACGTTGAGGACTCTGCCACAAAATTGTACTGTATATATTTGTACTATAAATTCTTTGCAGTAAAACTAATGATTTGGAATTTATTTATTTATTCTGAAATCCTGTGGATTCAGCATCTGGCCCATTCATTAGTTCAGATTTGGAGTAGGTCCCAGAGGGTAGCTGTGGCCAGAAACTGTACTGTCGGCCAGGTGCATAGCCAAATCTGTGGTTGGGGTCCAGAACACCAGCATTTTTTCAGACGGAGGCAGAGTCCAGAGAGCTTGTATCTATTCACTCCATTTAAAACTAGCAGATGGACTGGAAAATAATAACCAATGTGTAAAAACAAAATGAAACTATGTTGAATACAGTAACATGAAGACTGTTATGGGTTATAATTTATATTATATAAATATTTTTAAAAGAGATGGATTGCGGGAGGTTTTAGTGTAGGTCACTTCACAAACAGATAATTACAGTTCACATCACATTTAAAATGGAAGAGCTTTGCTGAAGTTGAACATTCAGGCACCAGTGGCTTTGCAAAAGACAATGGAACTGCTTTGGAAGGAATTTCAAAAGCAGGCATAAATGGACAAGTCTGGGCTCAAGTGCTGATAAAGATCTTTCAAGGATTGGATTTGGAGCCTTGGGAGGGGTTCTGGTTTTTACAAGCAGAGAGAGAGGAAGAAAACAGGATTCTTCTCTTATACAGAGAAGCCAGTTCTGCAGTAGCTTTTGAAACTGCAACTTGGCAAGCTGGCAGTTTGTTGAAAACCCCATTTTGAAGTAGGATTGTGAGTCCTGAGTTCAGCCTGTTGAAAACCCTTATAGTCCTTACAAGAGGTAATGGCTGGCTAGAGTGTTTCTCCTGAAATAAGGGGAACAAGAGAAACTCTATAGTGATCTGGAAGAAGAGGTTATCATTTGATAAACCCATGATGGGGAAAGTTTCTTTGGCTGATCAGAGGAAATCAGTTTGTGTGTGTCCAACAAGCAACAAATATCTCTCTGAAAACTACAAAAACCTTCCTGAGCAGTAACCATTTAACTTTAAGCACCAGAGCCTAGTGAAAATTCATAAATGTTAAATTCTGTGCACAGTATAAGAATTGCTTGATACGAGTGAATTGGAGAAGTGAATAAAGCAAAGAACTTTCCTGAACATTACATACACGTGCACTTAGAATTAGAAGGGGGCTAAGTTAGGTTACATTAATAGTAATAAAGTTTGATCCTGTATTTATGTTTAAAGAAAATTAAAAGTAACTTTTGTTTAACCATTTTTCGATGAATTTCTATTGCTGCTGGGTTTTGGGGTCCTCTGGGCTCGTAACAAGAGTCATAACCAAATAATCCAGAAAATCTGCTCGTCTGACACCAACAACATTTTGAGGGTGCTGAGTTATTGGAGTTGTACAGTAAATTACTTAATATGCAAAATGAATTGAAGCTTTGGATTCTGCCTTGGATTTCTACCTGTAGACTGCACATACTTATCAAGAAAGTTCAGTTCAATGTATTGGAGGTGCTTCAGCTCACTAAACCACTACACTATATGATACATCCCATAATTTATAAATAAATGCAGGACTACTTTAATCAGGACTTTTATTCGGAGGTACATGAATAGCTATAATTTTCTGCATACATTAAAACAGTTTTGAATATTGCCTTCAGTCAGGATTAGCCAATTGTCCTTTAATAGAAAAGTGAGTTAGGTGTAGCTCATTTTGTGGACCTCTTGCCTCTGCCTCAGATAGTTGTGGGATCCAAGAAAATGCAGGACAAAATCTAGGCTGACGTTGCAGTGAAGTATTGAGGATGGGAGGAGAAAATAAATTGAGTTTGACCTGGTCCTTCAGAGTATTATTGAGAAAAATTGGGAAATTATTGGTCCACATACTTAACCCAAATTACTTAGTCATTTTCACTTTGCTGTTCTTGGAGACTTCATGCACAAACTGGTTGACATCCTTCTTGCATCACAACAATAACTGCACTTCAGAAGTATTTCATTGTGATTTGTGATTTCCTTAGAGCCACAAAGAACGTCTTCTATAAATGCAGATTTTTCTTTAGGTCCACAAAATAGAAAGATTTTTCTTTTATTATTTCTGCTAACTGGCAATCCCCACCCTCTCCTACATCCCAATGGGAATTACCTTTGGATGACTTTATACAGAAACATGCCTGATAATGGAAAATCGGAGGTTTTATCACGAAATGTGATACAATGTATTGGAGGTGATCCAGTTCACTAAACCACTGCACAATTCTATGATACATCCGTTAATTTATAAATAAGCACAATTATATGTTGGTAGCCGCTACCCTAGAAATTATGTTTTTCAAACACAGTAGGGAATTAAATAAAGCAAAAACTATGCCTTCCAAATGAGTAAATGTAAAAAGGCTTAAAAATGAAATGCTGTACTTGAGCACTCAAATATCTGTCAAGACAGAATATTGAAATAACATTTCTCCTCATTCTACCTTCCAAGATAGATAGTTGTTAATATTCCAAATACCTTGAAGAAAGGCTCAAGCCCGAAATGTCAGTTATGTATTTTTATCTTTGTTGCATAAAGGACACTGCTGAGTTTCCCCAGCTTTGCGTTTTTACTTCAACCACAGTGTCTGCAGATTTTCATGTTTTACTTTTGTATATAGTTCCATATAGTTTATTGGAATCAAATAGGTTTGCAATTGTCAGGGATTTTGTAAATAACTATCATTTTTTTTATAATAGCTTTTGATTAAGAAAGATGACAAATTAGAGAAAAGTTATCATTTAATACTAAGCAAAAACTATTCATTTTTCTTAACTGCTTATTTTAATGAACTGATCTGTGAATTAAAGACAGATTTGCTTCAACTTTATTTGAGGCTAAATTCAGTATTATAATTTAGGTGAATTAAATAGTTATAATTAAGGACATCTAATGAGAGGAATGGAGTAAAACAGCCAGCATAGGATTCATTCCGTGGAATTCAAAATGATGATTATCAAAAGAATTCCATTTAAAGTGAGCACACTTTTGTTAATTTTCTATGTCTAAATTTCCTAAATATTTTTTGACACTTGTTGAGAACTAAAGAGGAAGTTTCTTTTCCTCATTTGATCTATAATCACAACAGAGGAACTGACCCTTGAATTTTGTTTCACTGCATTATAGTTTAAAATTGAAGAGTCCCTATCAACAACACTGTTAGCCAATGAGTTGGAGGAAGGGTGGGGATAATGTCTGAGCTCATAGAAAACAAACAATTGTGGAGCAAACAAATTCCATTGACTCAGAACACAATGTTTAAAGAACAGAGGAAACAGAAACCTCCACAACTTTTCCCAATAAAAACAGGAAATCACATATGAAAATTGTAGCAAGTGGAGGATAATTACACGTAACAAATGATTTAAAACTTAGGATTAACATCACTGCATGCTGCCATAAGGATATTGATTAGGTGTAATTTAGACACAGCTATTTTCTGTTTGCATTGACTATCTTATAAATTGAATCTCCATTGGAGCATAAATCTGAACACTACTTAGGGACGATTTCTACCTCTTCCCTTAGGTTTCATCATCAAAGTAGAGCAAAAGTGAGCTGTAGTTTTCTCATCAACTGAAATACCTGCGAAAGAATGGCTCTCTTATGCCAAAAAATATATAATTTTTTGGGTATTTGTAGTATCAATATCAGGAAGAGTAAATAAATACATTTTTTGACAATTTTTAATTTAGCTTTATCATGAAAGATTTTCTTCTTTAGTATTCAAATATAAATATTACTCAATATTACCCAGTCTACTACATTCAGTATACTCAGTGTAACCTTCTCTACATCACTGTGACCAAACCCACTCTATTTGTGGGTCTAGACTTGAGCTTCCTGTAACTCATCTATTCCTACACAGATGTATTTGTCCCAGCCTCATCCATTGTAAGGGTGAGGTCAAATGTAAACTTAAACCCCTACTTCTATCTGGTTCCACCATTTCCATCTCTTCTTTACCTGATTCTGTTCTTATTTTCTCTCCAATCACCCCCTTCTAAATGATCTCACTCTCTTCCTTCCATCCAACACATCACCTTTTTGACCCTCCCCAGCTTCTTTCCTCCTTCATATACCAAACCCCCCCCCCCCCCACCCCTGCACCCTCCCCCTTTTGTTTTAGTCTCAATAAAGGGTCTGACGCGAAACCTTGACTGACCTTTTCTACACATGGTTGCTGCTTGATCCACTCAATTCCTCCCAGCAGCTGATGGCTTGACATAAATATGTGTTCAGTAGGTAAAGGAAAATTGGAATGTTTAATATGTTTTTCTTATTTATTTGCACTCCAGCTATATTTGATTTGTTTCTCCTATGAAGCCTTTTGAAATCTAAAATAATGTTCATCATGTTGTGTGAAACAGCAAGGAACTATGAGGACACTAACAATGTATAACAGTGCATCACAAGTAACAGCTGTGTCTAAGCAAAATCAATGTTCTATTGTGTTAGGAAAAAAACTGATAAATACATCATTGCTCTAATTTAAAGTAAAGAAAACTCATTTCAGTTATCATGGAATGTTGCACCATAGCAACAGATGATTCATCCCTTTTGGTTGTCAATTTTGTTATTGGGTCCAAATTCCTTCTGAACTCAGTAGGCGTGAAGGGAAATATGCTTCAATGCTTGGAATTTGGATTGTGGTTGTTGGTGATCACTCAACCCATCCCCAGAGATCATTGCAGCAATTCCTTGGGATAGACCCAGTCAACTTCAGCTCTGCCATCCATGACCTTTCATCCTGAGGTCAGAAGTGGGAATATTGCACAATAGACAGTTCTATTCACAACCCCCGCCCCCCACTGCAAATAAACAGTCAATACCACTATAGTCTATGCTATTACAACAAGACCCAACCAACTCTTCAGACATGAGCTAAAAAGTGAATAGTAAAAATCATACCATAACAAAGGTGCACAATGACACTCTTTGACAAGAGAATCAAATTTTCTACCATTGACATTCAGAGGCATTACCATCATGGGATATCTTATTTACCTCAATTTGAGAGTCAACACAAACCATAAAACTCAACCGAACCAACCTGTAATACTATGGCAAGAGTCAGAGGCTGGTTATCCTGTGTGGAAAAACTCACTTCCAGAAAGCATCATCTATAATGTGCAAGAGAAAAGTATGATAAATGCTTTCCATTTGGAACCTTTCCACTCCAAAAAAAACTTAAAACCATCCAGGATAAACCAATCCACCTGAATGCCACCGCACCCCCCCCCCCCCGCCCATTAACAGCCTAAACATTCATTGCACCTCCAGCACCATATGGCTGTGGTGTAGGTGTTGTTACCCAGAGTAACACGAACCAAACCTATGACTTTTACCAGTAAGAATCTCTTCTTTGGCTTGGCTTCGCGGATGAAGATTTATGGAGGGGTAATGTCCACGTCATCTGCAGGCTCGTTTGTGGCTGACAAGTCCGATGCGGGACAGGCAGACAGAGGAACTATTGACATGGTCTTTGCCCTCAGACAGTTCCAAGAAAAGTGCAGAGAACAAAACAAAGGACTCTACATCACCAGTAAGAATAATAAGGGCAAAAATGCATGAAACACCACCATGGAATCTATAGATTCTCCTTGAAACCACACCATGTCCTGTTGAAAGTAGATTCTAATTCATTCATCATCAATGGATCTGAATTCTGGTACTTTCATCCCAACAATACCATGGGAGTATTTTCATTGTTAGCATTGAAACTTTTCTGAAGAGTGACTCATCTCAAACCTTCTCAAAGGCATTGCTGGATTGACAATAGATTTTGGTCTTCTTTACAATTCCTACACACCAAAAATTATTTGTACTTGTTTACTTGCAACCGTTAATATTCATATTTTTTCAAGCAACTAGATAATTAAGTTCAAGTTTATTATCATTTGATTGTATAGGTTTTTTTTTTCTTTGGCTTGGCTTCGCGGACGAAGATTTATGGAGGGGGTAAAAAGTCCACGTCAGCTGCAGGCTCGTTTGTGGCTGACCTGTCCGATGCGGGACAGGCAGACACGATTGCAGCGGTTGCAAGGGAAAATTGGTTGGTTGGGGTTGGGTGTTGGGTTTTTCCTCCTTTGCCTTTTGTCAGTGAGGTGGGCTCTGCGGTCTTCTTCAAAGGAGGCTGCTGCCCGCCAAACTGTGAGGCGCCAAGATGCACGGTTTGAGGCGTTATCAGCCCACTGGCGGTGGTCAATGTGGCAGGCACCAAGAGATTTCTTTAGGCAGTCCTTGTACCTTTTCTTTGGTGCACCTCTGTCACGGTGGCCAGTGGAGAGCTCGCCATATAATACCATCTTGGGAAGGCGATGGTCCTCCATTCTGGAGACGTGACCCATCCAGCGCAGCTGGATCTTCAGCAGCGTGGACTCGATGCTGTCGACCTCTGCCATCTCGAGTACCTCGACGTTAGGGGTGTGAGCGCTCCAATGGATGTTGAGGATGGAGCGGAGACAACGCTGGTGGAAGCGTTCTAGGAGCCGTAGGTGGTGCCGGTAGAGGACCCATGATTCGGAGCCGAACAGGAGTGTGGGTATGACAACGGCTCTGTATACGCTTATCTTTGTGAGGTTTTTCAGTTGGTTGTTTTTCCAGACTCTTTTGTGTAGTCTTCCAAAGGCGCTATTTGCCTTGGCGAGTCTGTTGTCTATCTCATTGTCGATCCTTGCATCTGATGAAATGGTGCAGCCGAGATAGGTAAACTGGTTGACCGTTTTGAGTTTTGTGTGCCCGATGGAGATGTGGGGGGGCTGGTAATCATGGTGGGGAGCTGGCTGATGGAGGACCTCAGTTTTCTTCAGGCTGACTTCCAGGCCAAACATTTTGGCAGTTTCCGCAAAGCAGGACGTCAAGCGCTGAAGAGCTGGCTCTGAATGGGCAACTAAAGCGGCATCGTCTGCAAAGAGTAGTTCACGGACAAGTTTCTCTTGTGTCTTGGTGTGAGCTTGCAGGCGCCTCAGATTGAAGAGACTGCCATCCGTGCGGTACCGGATGTAAACAGCGTCTTCATTGTTGGGGTCTTTCATGGCTTGGTTCAGCATCATGCTGAAGAAGATTGAAAAGAGGGTTGGTGCCAGAACACAGCCTTGCTTCACGCCATTGTTAATGGAGAAGGGTTCAGAGAGCTCATTGCTGTATCTGACCCGACCTTGTTGGTTTTCGTGCAGTTGGATAATCATGTTGAGGAACTTTAGGGGACGTCCGATGCGCTCTAGTATTTGCCAAAGCCCTTTCCTGCTCACGGTGTCGAAGGCTTTGGTGAGGTCAACAAAGGTGATGTAGAGTCCTTTGTTTTGTTCTCTGCATTTTTCTTGGAGCTGTCTGAGGGCAAAGACCATGTCAGTAGTTCCTCTATTTGCGTGAAAGCCGCACTGTGATTCTGGGAGAATATTCTCGGCGATACTAGGTATTATTCTATTTAGTAGAATCCTAGCGAAGATTTTGCCTGCAATGGAGAGCAACGTGATTCCCCTGTAGTTTGAGCAGTCTGATTTCTCGCCTTTGTTTTTGTACAGAGTGATGATGGTGGCATCACGAAGATCCTGAGGCAGTTTACCTTGGTCCCAACAAAGCTTGAAAAACTCATGCAGTTTGGCATGCAGAGTTTTGCCGCCAGCCTTCCAGACTTCTGGGGGGATTCCATCCATACCTGCTGCTTTGCCACTTTTCAGTTGTTCGATTGCCTTATATGTCTCATCCATATGACGTCCTGCTTTGCGGAAACTGCCAAAATGTTTGGCCTGGAAGTCAGCCTGAAGAAAACTGAGGTCCTCCATCAGCCAGCTCCCCACCATGATTACCAGCCCCCCCACATCTCCATCGGGCACACAAAACTCAAAACGGTCAACCAGTTTACCTATCTCGGCTGCACCATTTCATCAGATGCAAGGATCGACAATGAGATAGACAACAGACTCGCCAAGGCAAATAGCGCCTTTGGAAGACTACACAAAAGAGTCTGGAAAAACAACCAACTGAAAAACCTCACAAAGATAAGCGTATACAGAGCCGTTGTCATACCCACACTCCTGTTCGGCTCCGAATCATGGGTCCTCTACCGGCACCACCTACGGCTCCTAGAACGCTTCCACCAGCGTTGTCTCCGCTCCATCCTCAACATCCATTGGAGCGCTTACATCCCTAACGTCGAAGTACTCGAGATGGCAGAGGTCAACAGCATCGAGTCCACGCTGCTGAAGATCCAGCTGCGCTGGATGGGTCACGTCTCCAGAATGGAGGACCATCGCCTTCCCAAGATCGTGTTATATGGCGAGCTCTCCACTGGCCACCGTGACAGAGGTGCACCAAAGAAAAGGTACAAGGACTGCCTAAAGAAATCTCTTGGTGCCTGCCACATTGACCACCGCCAGTGGGCTGATAACGCCTCAAACCGTGCATCTTGGCGCCTCACAGTTTGGCGGGCAGCAGCCTCCTTTGAAGAAGACCGCAGAGCCCACCTCACTGACAAAAGGCAAAGGAGGAAAAACCCAACACCCAACCCCAACCAACCAATTTTCCCCTGCAACCGCTGCAATCGTGTCTGCCTGTCCCGCATCGGACTTGTCAGCCACAAACGAGCCTGCAGCTGACATGGACTTTTTACCCCCTCCATAAATCTTCGTCCGCGAAGCCAAGCCAAAGAAGAAGATAGACAAAAATATATAAAAATAATTAACTGCTGTTTAATAAATAGTAGAGATTCAGAGGGTTTCTATGAGAAGTTCATTTCAGTTCGGCAGTCTCGCTGCCCATGGGAAGAAGTTATTTCTCAGCCTGATGATTCTGAATCTGATACTCCTGTATCTCATTCCAGACGGGAATGCCAGAAAGATGCTCTGTGTGAGGTAGTAGCAGTCCTCAACAATTTCGCGAGCCCTCTTCAGACAATGATCTCAGTAGATCACATCGAGTGGGGGGGTGGGGGAAAGACCCCAATGATCCTCTCTGCCACTCTCATGGTGCTGTGGATTGTCCACCAATCCAATGCCCCACAGCAACTGTATCACACTGTGATGCAGCCAGTCAGGATTCTCTTGATAGAGCTTCTGAACAAATTTGACAGGTTGGTGACTGTAGCCTTGTCCGCCTCAGTCTTCTCAATGCAGTCACTGTGGTGCCTTCCTGACAAGAGAGATGTTCTGTGTCCAGAATAGGTCACTTCTTACGTGGAAGAACTCAGTAGGCGTGAAGGGAAATATGCTACCACTCTCTCCATTACCAAGTTATTAAAGGGTTGTAGAGGGTGGTCATCCCTGGCCTTTCTGAAGTTCACAATCATCTCCTTTGTCTTGTCCACGTTGAGACTTCAGGTTGTTATTCTCGCACCATATCACGAGAATTTTCACCTCGTTGTTATTTCTAACGAGGCCAACATCTGCAAACTTGACTACTCTGTTGGAGCTGGATGTGGCGTTGTAGTCATGGGTCAGTAGCATGAACAGGACCAAGCTGAGCACACAGCCCTGAGGTGTGTGCCAGTGCTCCATGTGATGGTGCTCGACATACTGCTGCTGACCCAGACTGACTTGAGCCATACCTCAAGTCCAAAACATTGGTGATGTATCTTTATCTTTGCTATATAAAGTACACTGTTTGACCTGCTGAATTTCTCTGCCATTGTGTTTTTACAAGATATGCATGAAATAATGTGTAGCATCTGAAAAGTAAAAATTTCATGGTCATTAACTCAGAACCAATGATGTGATCTACATAAAACAATAAAGCGTCAGGGTTTTTTTGGTGTCATTTCTTTCACTTAAGATTTTAATTTATGGCTTTCTATTCAGATATTTAATTCCACTTTGTAAGTACCTGAGGGTTTTTTTTTCATTCTGTGAATACCTTTTGTTATGATTTCAAACTGGCCAATGTTTGCAGGCTTAAGCCTATTGCTTGAACATAATTCTTTGATTTGATTGTTAGGAGTAGGCTTAAGGATCCATATTGTTTGTTTCTGCTCCTTCCACTTCCTTATACACTTACTCTGTGGAGCAATGGTGGGTGAAAGGAGCTTTGACATGTGACATTTTTAGATAGGTAGGATAACAAAGCTGATAGTACAAGCTGACTGGCAATGTAGATTTTATTTACTCTCGTATTGTGCTTTTACTTCAGTGCTGTCTGTAGCCTTTCGTGCTTTACTCTTGAATTTAAAAGGTTTCTTGTATGTCAGAAGGAAAGAAAACTGATCGAGATAAGAGTTACAAAAGGTCGCAAGAAAGAGTTTATATGATTCACAGTAGATTTATTTGTCTGTTTTCTGCTGTACTGCATGGTTTTAAAAATTAGATTCACTCCCACAAGAAGTTCATTGGAAGTGAGGTGCAACATTGTAGTCAGAAACATGTTGGGGCAATGACACAGCATTGTTTCTTCACTGAGATTGGTTCTGTTATAAACCCATTTGTTAGTAACATGGTTTGTATGCCATCATGGAGAAAATGTACAATGGAGATGGTTGCACTGGACAGCCAAATCTGAAGATGGAGTTTTACAGTCCCTCTCAATTTTCAAAGATTTTAGTGGGATTAAATTAAGTCTTGTATATATAACTCACTTTCATTAGACTCTCTGTGGGATAGGAGCTAAGTTTCAGAACAAATAGAGAATTGATCAATCTATGGTGATTACATTTCACAACCAAATTCACCAACAATTGAGTAGGTGTAGGTGAGCCTCAATCTGTGGCCAATGTTTGTGATCTAATTGTCCTGGCAGACTGATCATTTGCGTGTGCTTCTGCCCCACCAAAATGGTATTGGCTTACTTCGACTGTGTTTTGTTCCCCCTTATCCAGTCCCTCCCCATCTACATCTGGGATACTTCATTTCAACAACTTCCACTTCCCTGAACTCGACTGCCTCATCTTTACCATGGGCATGTAATTACTGTGCACCTCTATCCCCATACCAAAGGACTCAAAGCCCTTTGTTTCTTCTGCGACAATTTTCCCAACCAGTCCCCCTCCTCCAGCTGGCAGAACTTGTCCTCACCCTCAATAACTTCTCTTTTGACGTCCAACTTTCTCCAAGGGGTAGCCATGGGTACCTGCATGGGCTCCAGCTATACCTACCATTTTGTTGACTGTGGAGCAATCCATGCTACAAGCCTACAAAGGCAAGGCCCCTCAACTCTTCCTCCACTACATCGATGACTACTTTGGTGCTACCTCATGCTTATCAAATTTATCCATTTTGCTGCCAACTTCCATATTGACCTCGAATTCATGTGGTACTTGTCTAGCAACACTCTTCCTTTTCTCAATCTCTCTGTCTCCTTCTCAGGAGATTAACTCTAAACAGACATCTTTTACAAACCCACCAACTCCCACATCCTCCTTGACTAGACCTCTTCACACCCTATCCTCTGTATGGATTCCATTCCTTTCCCTCATATCTTCCATCTGCATTGTAACCGCTCCCAGATTGAGTCTGCCATGCCAGATCATCAGAGTTGACCTTTTTCAAACAATGTGGCTTTCCTTCTGCCACCATCAACTCAGCCCTCACCCGCATATCCTCTATTACCTGAACATCTGCCCTGGCCCTCTCCTCCCACCACGTGCAACAAGGACATGATTTCCCTTGTTGTCACCTACCACCCATCCACACCCTGTGTCTAACATATCCTCTTTTGCTATTTCTGCCACCTACTAAATGATCCCACCACCAGACACATATTTCCCTCTCCTCCCCACTCCACCTTCTGCAGGAACTATGCTCCATGATTCTCTTGTTCACTTCTCCCTCCCCACCAATTATCCCCAGCCAATCCCCTGTGATTGCACCACTTGCACCCACACATCCTCCCTCACCACATTTGGGGACCTGAACAGTCCTTCCAAGTGAAACAACACTTTACATGTATCTGCAGGGGCTATCTACTACATTAGGTGCTCCCATTGTGGTCTCCTCTACATCAGAGAGACAGGACACAGACTGGGAGGCCACTTCTTTGAGCACCTCAGCTTTGTCTGCCACAGTAGCGTGGATCTCCCCGTTGCCACCCATTTCTATTCCCTGCCTGTTTTCATTGGTGATATGTCCCTCCATTGACTCATGTACTGCCAGTCTGAAACCATTTGCAAATTGGAGGAACAACACCTTGTCCTTCCTCTGGGCACCCTCCAACTGGATGGCATTAACTTCAACTTCTCCAATTTCCATTAAACTCTCCCCTCCATCCTCTCCCTCTGTCTTCTTTCCTCCAGTTCTGTCTTTCTTCTCTTCCCCGTTCCCACTGTCTCCTTTCACAGAGCCAAAATCAATTCTCACCTTTCCTCTCACCAATTAACATGTTCTGGTAGTTGGCCTGGACTCTCCCCCATCCATCCTTCCCCTTTTCATTCTCCAGTCTTTAATTCAGGTGCCTGTTTGCTTATACCTTAAAGAATGGATTAGGCCCGAAACACCAGTGGTATATCTTTACCTCCTCTGGATGCTGTGATACAAGCTGAGCTCCTCTGTGTGTTTTTACTGGAATCACAGCATCTGCAAACTTTAGTATTTCACTCTTGTGTTCAAGCATGCTCAGAGACTGAGCTCCAAGACTTTGTCAACTTGTTGACTGAAGCACATGAGAAGATGAACATTTACTCAATATCTGCAAGATCAAGGTCTTCTACAAACCACCCCACAGTCCTCCAAAAATAAAGATTTGCATGAAAATACTAGAATATGTGGATCAGATCCATTTCATAGGAACCACCTCTCTGCAGACATTGGTGATGATGGTCACTACCATTTCCAATTCCCCAAGGCAGCCTTTGGACAATCAAGAAAAAGATCAAGACCTCAGATCTAGCACGAAGCTCATAATCTCCAGGATAGATATGAACCCTGCGCTCTTACGTGTTTCCAGGACTGGGGCTACACACAGCAAGGCACTGAAAAAAATGCTACTAATTCTATCTGTACAAAATCTTCCAAATCCATTGGCAGAATAAGTGAGCCAATGTCAGCATCCACTGTAAAGTCAAAACCCCAGACATAGCATTCATTTATGTTAAACAGGCCATGTCTTTTGAATATGCTTAGACCAGACACCTGAAACCTACTCTCTTTTCTACTCTCTGTTGTTGGGATGAAAATACCAAGTAAACAGAAGAAAGATTCAAGGATGTACTTGAAAGCTTTCTTGAAGAAATGCAGCTTCGCTGGAAACCTCAGGCCCACGACTGCTCAACAGGAGTAGGAGCATTTGGAATGGTATTAACAATATTGGCACCATTCACTAATGGCACACCAAAGCCCTTCATGGGTAGTAAAGGCAGCACACTGACTGACCCCCTAAACCACACATGTCAAACTTAGGCCCGCGGGCCAAATTTGGCCCGTGATATAATTATATTTGGCCCGCAAGATCATAATGTATTAGAATATGTATTAGAACTGGCCCGCTGGCCGCCGCGCCAGTATAGCGCATGCACAGCTAATACTACAAATCCCAGAATGCATGGCAAATGCATTGGCGCTGGCCCGTCAGCCCGCTAATTGCCCCCACCTCCTCTCTTTACTTTCATTAGCATCTGCGACCTGTTGCCCAACTCACATGTAATAAACTCCTTATGAAAAATGGCCAAACGAAAGACAGAAAACAAGACCTTTCAAGACAGGTGGGAGGCAAACTCTGACCCCAGAGTTTGATGAACTTGCATCTAAGAAGATATGCAAAATATCTGGTTTAGACCCAGGAGCATCAGAGTAAATCACAGTGTAGCAAGCTAAGCTTGGATTAATATTTTCTTTGGTTAACTTTGGACTGTTCATAGTTGAAAGATTGGATTTTCATTGAGCAAGTTGTTATTTTTTTGACTTGTTGGCTTGTGAAAAAAAAACATTTAAAAGGAGCTTAAAGGCTCTAGAGAAATATTATTTATTGAATATTTTATTTCTCATTTGTTAATGCTTCTTCCGGAAAGAGTTTAACCAAAACTATTATTAAACATTTATTTTAATAAGAAAATGTTTAACATTACATATGTTGAAAGAAAAGAAAACATGCAGATTTTGTTGAAAATTTTCAATAAATATTTAGTTTGGCCCACAACTTAGTCCAAGTTTTTAATTTTGGCCCTCTGTGAATTTGAGTTTGACACCCCTGCCCTAAACTATCCATCCATTCATTCCTCAGCCACCACTTGCCCGATCTGTGGAGGCTTAGGACCCAGAACAAATGTAGGAATATTGCCCATATTAGACGCAATGACATTAATGCATCATTTAGTGGGTGGATTATGATTCTCTTGATAAAAGAATTTGTTCTATTTATTTTTAAATCTCTTGAGTCTGAATTTAGAAAATATTTAATCAAAGTGATGACTTAAATGCATAAAAGGATTCAATGAAAGTGCACTGAATTATAACTGTGGTTATGAATGTTAAATCTTTTTTATTTGTCTTTTTTAATATGGTTACAGTCTTTCTCTTTAATAAGAGGACACATAAGATGTGATGCATCTTAATAGGTTCATTAGATTCACTTAGTCGTTTTCGATAGATTTGTTAAAATTACCAAAATGAAAACAAGAAGTTATTATTTTCTCTAAATAGGTTGTTGCTGTAAAATAAATAGCATTTTCTGAGAAAATAAACCAACCATAAAAATTTAATAGAATGATATTTGGGAAAATATCATTCTATTAGGACTCAGATGTCCATGAATTAGGCTATTGTAATATAAATGTTGTTTCTGTGAAAAAGATTCAGGGAAAAAGTCAAAATTGTCCTGATAAACCATGACTTTAAGTCTGTGTTTATTGTTCCTCCGTTTTACATGCCAGCACTTTGGAACCCTGGTAAGTGAGTGATGGCTGAATGACTTGAAAAGAGTGCAGAAGAAAGGGCACGTAGGAAGAATCTGATGTGTGGGAGATGTGGCTTCAAGCCTGATCTAAGCAGCTGTGAATGGGAATTGTGCTGAATGTTTGTCTTTTAACTTATCAAATGCAGATTCCCCAATACAAAGTCCTTCCCTTAGGGGATCAGATATGCATACTTTGCTTACATCAACTTCGGCTTTGAATCTCAAAGCATTCTTCTGCAATAAGAATAATTGACTAGTCCACAGGAAGCAGAAAGGTACAAGGATTAGTAAGTGATTGATGGCCAATCACATTTATAGCTGGTTTATACTGTTTGATATTCTTAATTAAAATGTCAGTTGTAACATTTCATGAGGGCTCCCACTCTTTGATAAAGTACCACTGATAAAGTATCACATGAAGTTGGTGATAAGTTAGAGATGAACATTATCAGCAATTCTGGCTTTGTGCCTGTAACTAATGTCATTCAGGGGCAGCATGTGGATGAAAGAACTGGTAACAAGGACATATCCATGAAGAACTCCAGATGTGATTGTGTGACAGTAAACAATTATTAATAGCTGGAATGGGACATATTATAGGAGAACGATTCAAGAGCATTCAGCTAGAAAGCAGAACACAGACAGTGGAGGAGGCTGGTGTGGTTGAATGCCACAGAGTTGGTCAAGTAGAAGATCGAGTACCGCTCCTTGCTGATTGTTGAGCCCTGAACGTGCTAAAAATCAGAAAGGAAGTCATTCCATTTCAGTAAAATGGAGCACCAGGGTTCAACTTCGATTTCTTACACCATCACCAAGAAATTAAAGGTACAAACATTTTGAAGTTTTATACAAAGGCTTAGAGGTTCATTTGCATAACATTTTGTTTAAAGTGCCATGCAATTGAAATGTAGATTATAATTGCTGAATACAGGTGTGATTTCATAGTAATGCAGTTAAATATTGCTTGCACCCAATGCTTATGTAAGTAATAATTGTAGATCATAATGTAACATGCTTTTTATGCTTTTGCTACATTTAACTGAAGGATCGAGACAAGGAACTATATGCGCCACAATGGCACCACTGCCCCACCAAAAGAAAGCAGTCCCCCTCATGCTGATTTCAAGGGGTAAGACATTGTCTGCTTACTTGTAGAATACATTGCTTAATTTGTCTCTGACTGATGTTGGACCTTTTTTCCTGATAATTATTCAGAAGAGGTTTCTACAGTTGGATCAATCTTTTCCTAGTCTCTTTATGGATCAGGGAATATGGAATTCTGGCAAGAAAGTTTGCTTGAAGCATGTGATCAATCATGATCTCATTGAACATGCTGCAAGCGCAGAGAGCCCATGCCTGAAACTATTTCTTCTGCTGTTATGATCTTGTCATCTGGGTGGGTAGAATGTACACCCACCATGAATTGAACAATCAGAATAAACTCCAGTCAGCCCTCTGTGTTTTTGATTATAGTATTTATTGCAACTATTAACAATAAATTTGGGGAATTTTGAGAATCACAGACCTGATGCTCTCTCTCAGTAGCACACCATTGTTCCTGTAATCTCAAATCCATTGGTGACCCTGGTTGATTCCTGTGAACCAAGCTACTGCTACCCAAAATGAGGTTTTGGCTCCGAGGTGGGTGTTTTGTCCCTTAGTTCCGATGGACTTCTGTGACATTTTCCTTTCCCAGTCAGCAGCATTAGCCAGGCAACAGGGGCACCCTGTACAGTAGCAGTAAGACAGGCATAAAGCAGGCACTCGGCATGGATGGTTAATGGTTCATTGTTTTTGAGAATTTTGTGGATATAGGTTAAGGATGTGTAGGTGGAGGTTAGTATGCATTTTGTGTTGGATGTCATGTCTGTAGCCTTCAAGAGGAGATGTTTTTCTGCCTCCTACTTACACCTGAACAAAAGAAGCAGAAATTGGCCACAGCCTCCTGGCCCTGCTCTGCCATTCAATAACATCATGGCGCATCAGCTTGTAATCCCAATTCCTCATATACCCCTTCCGTCAGTGAATTTTCGCCACCAAATCTTCAGAATATTCAAAGACTCAGCTTTCACTATTTTTTGAAGAAGAAAATTCCAAAGAAATTATATTTGCGAGGGAGAAAGAGAGAGAGAGAGCGAGAGAGAGAGAGAGAGAGAGAGAGAGAGAAAAGGACCTCAGTCAGTCTTCAATGGGCAATCTCTACTTTATTTAAAACAGTAGCTTTTTATTCTAGTTGAAACTTCCTTTCAAACTCTCATTTAAAACTCATTGTGATGGTGAGCATGGGTTGGAAGGGTTCAAGAAGTAACAAGTCCTACACAGGTGTTCGTAGTAAACTATGATCGTTGTTTACATGAGGGGAAATTTACTTCAGGGAACACACACACATGCAAAACACTAACACCCAACTAATGCACATCAGATTGTAGTTAATCATTGATGATCATCACAACTCCCAATTGTGATGCGAGGGCTACACAAATATTACCCATCACCCCCTCTACAATAAGCAAGCACTTTGCACAGTACACTGATCAACACAGGAGCATTAATCTTGTTTCAGTGGTCTCTCTCAGGTGTACGCCACAATAACCCCCACCCTTTATCAGCATACACCTCACAAATGGTTCTCCAATATCCCCCATATCTCACAAACTGGATTGAACCCATCACAATCAATCGACTGGCATCACCCGTGGCTCATAACCTGGAGTGGGGCTCAGCGATTGTCTCAAGGTCAAAGAAGAAGAGTTGTTCCATGTGGTAAGCTTTATACTGCAGCCAGCTTGGGTGGGTGAGGGTGCGGAGGTGACAGGTGTGTCCACATGACCTATGAGAACCAATTGAGTCTGGGGGTGGTCTAGTTTATTTTCTTTTTTATTCTCTCTGTATTGCACAGTCAGTTTGTTTACATTTGTTATCTGTCTACAGATCTTTGATTACCTGTATATGCTTTGTACAGTTTTTCACTACCAATTAGTGGTAATTCTGCTGCGCCCGCAGGAAAAAGAATCTCGGGGTTGTATGTCGTGTATATACTCTGACAATTAATCTGAAATCTGCTGACCAGCACTGCAATCACTACTTCTGGTGTCTGCAGTTGTGTCAACTTGTAATTGAGGGCAAATTCAGTCTCACCAGGTTAGACAGTGTGCATGTAAGCATTGATGGTCCACGGGCTACAACCTTCCCCTTTCTCGGCAGAAATGATAGAACCCCTCCCTCAACCCTTGATGGCAACTTGGGATTCCTGCCTTGTGTTACGGTTGCCTAGGATTAATGTGTGGTTGGCACCAGTATCTTCAGATGCAGACACAACTGGATGTTCACCTTTCTCCGACTGAGTGGCTCCATGTCCTATATAGGTGACTAGTCTGGTCTGCAGGCGCATAGGGGGTGGAAGTTCACAATACTGTTCTACATCCTCGCTGCCCATCTAGACATCTTCATCCCCCAATCACATGTTGGCACCATCTCTCTGTAGCAACATGATTCAGACCTTGACAGGGTTAGACTACCAGCTAGCTCAGCGATCCGCTGCTAGTCACTGCACTTTGACTGGCCTGCACATGTCTCAACACTGATTTGCCACAGCTAACAAACAAATAAAACACTCACTCATTTCTTTCAGCACACCGTGAATTTGACTGCCACCGCTCCTGACTCACGCAAGTTCTTTTGGACACAGACATTGGATCCTTTTAGTAGTTCAATAATGGGTGATAGAGATGCTGCAGCATTCAGCAAGAATCAGCAATAAAAATATCACAACTGGCCCAACATAACGAGTATAGGAAATTCTTGAATCTTTCAAATCATTGGGCAAAATACTATGTTGCGTAATTATGTCCCAAAATTATGAGAACAGCAGTGCCAAGAAGTATTTGTTGGGATTGATCATCAAGCCTCTGAAACAAAGAGATAAGGTGGTGCTTGGGCTCCTCTTCCTCCACACTTGCAACCAGAATCTCAAGGCCAGCGAATACGTGGTCCATAAACTGCTGGAATGTCTGAGCTGCATTCTGTAAACTGAATGGCATTCACAGGAACTCGTACATGCCAAAAGGGGTCATTACTGCCATCTTCACGACATCAGAAGGACCAACTGGAATCTAATGGTAATCACATACTAGATCTATTTTCACAAATACTCGTTTGCCATGGAGGTTTGCTGAAAAGTCTTGTAAATTAGGAATTTGTATTGGTCAGTCATGGTAGAATTATTCAGGGCACGATAATTACCACAAGGCCGCCAATCCCCATGAGATTCTTTTGGAACTACATGCAGTGGTGAAGCCAAGCAGCTGTTCAGATCTGCCAACTATGCCAAACTCTCGTATGGGTTCGAATTCTGATTTTGTGATTTTAAGACGATCTGGAGTAATATACTGGAGGACCCAGAGTCTCTACATGGTGGGTTACTGTATGTTTATCATCTGAATGATGATACGATGGGGTCACGAGGTGAGGGAAACACTTTAACAGCACTGATTTACCACAGCTTACAAACAAACAAAGAATACACTTGTTTCTTTCAGCACACCATGAAGTCGACTTTGCATTCTTCAACTCCCCAAATACCATCAGAGTGGAGAGAGGGACAGGGGTGGGGGGGTGGTGGGGTGGGGTGGTGGAAGAAGTGTGCACACTGGATCCCGGGATGGACAGACCTTACACACAATGTGTTACAATTGACCCCCCACATACTTGTCTGCCCTTCACTATAAGATACACTCCTGGGATCATTTTAACCCCAACTCCCTGAGCACACAGATCCCCCTCTCCTATCCCCAAGTCTTCCACACCCCTCCAACAGCCCCAACAGATCCACCAGGATGAAATCCGAGAGTGAGGGGAAATATACCTTTGAACTTCTGAAATGGGGATTTCTCTGGGTGGTGGGGAGCATCGCCAAGTGATCCGACCTACCAAAATGCGATCTCAGGAAAGAGTGAGTGGCGTTCCTTATCTTAGTATATCAGTGATCAAGTGGACTGGGATTTCTGGTAAAGCAGGTTATATGCTGGTTATAATTGGATCGTGTTTTCTTCAGACAGGCCTGGTTAGCATCACCAACTGTAATTTGTAATGCATTGGGATGGGCCATTTCTTGTTTGCAAACAATTCCATGAGTGCCTATTTGTAATCAGGATCGAGTGTAATTTAAAGTCCAGGGAGAATTACAGATGAGAACTCTTGAAGTATGTAGAAAGGTCTGCATTTAATCAATATTTGTTCTAAATCAGTGGAATGATGGAACGCTCTAATCGGATTGTTACGTCTAGTGCGTTCTTTGTTTGCCCGGTCTGGGTGCAGTAAACACCTGAGATTTGTCTCACCTGTCTTTGATAAAACAGCTATGCCCTGTGGTCATTTTTAATTTTATTTTCCAATGGCTATATGTTCACCATCAGTGTAGTCAGTAGGGGAGATCTCAGTCTTTTTCACTACAGTCTGGTTTGGATCCCGGCCTTCACGCCATATTTCTGGCCTTGTCCTTAGCGTTGACCTTTAAAGGAGCAGCATTCCAGCCAACCCATTCTGGACTCAGCCATCGATTGCAAGATTTAAAGATCGTCAATGCAGTTCTACGGCTTTTTGTCGGGAGGAAACCTACATGCACCTAATTGCAGCAAAAGCAGGCAGCAAGGTGTGTATTTAAGAGGATCATTTGTGGAGATTTATGTAGCCCACATTGAATTGCTGCTGTTTGCTGGGCCATTGTTTTTTACATGATGGGCGTGTTAAAATGAAGGGGATGGAAGAATGTCTGAAGATGAAGGTGTCATTTTGGCAGAACAGATCCTTGAAATTCACCAAGGAAGACCTTTAACCATGGTTGCTAAACAGCTGCTAAGGAATATCTCTTAGTGAAAGAAAATGTCTGAATTCCAATAGGATGTTTGCAAGGTATTCTAGTACTATCTGCAGGATGACACCATGGAGAAGCTCGCATTATTCACACTTGCCCGCTCTTGATTTTGAATAAAATAGATCAATTTAGTTGGGCTGACTTGAATGCAGTGTCTCATTAAAAGGGTACACACCTCTCATGTGTATGCACAACATGTATATAGCCCATGCATACACTGACAGTCACCATCGTTAATGCTAAAAATGTTTGTTGACAAGTAATGCTTCTAAATTGGAGGCAGATTCCTGCTGACAGCAGTTATAAAGCCTGATGCCTCCTCTAAAATGCATTATTTAGAAATTATTTTTTCACACCAACATTTTCCTCAATATATATATTTAATTAGCTGAATCTTCAACCTTTTACATTATCTAGAAGTAGAAGTGAAATCTCTGGTGCGTGGTAAAGAGTATAATTTCAGTTTTAAAAATTCTACAAATTGAAAGAAAGATTAATATTTGTACACCATACATCAGGATCCTAACATCTCAAAATCCTTTACAATAATTTCTAGTTAAATTACTATAATAATGAATAAAATCTGCTGAAAATATGTTGTCTGCTTTAAAGTAATAATCCTTTGTTAACAATGCTTATATCCACACACAAATCAATAGACCAGACAGATTTCCAACAAGAAAGTGGTGACATTTCCTGATTAAGTGAGCATCTGATTCTTTCCCGATGCAATTACCTTTCAGACAAAGCAGCAGAATTGCTATGAACATGCAAACCAGGCACCTGGAGCAATCTAATTAAACTGATTAAATTTTAAAACAATGAACATCTTTGTCAAGCAGAACATGAGGATGTCTGCTTACCTATCTAATTGGCGTTAAAAGTTGTAAATATTTAGAATCTCTTATTTTTTTCTGAAATGCTTTAAAAAATTTGCATAATTTGGGATATGAACATTTCTAGTAAGGCCAGCATTTATTATCCATCTTTAATTGAATATGTGCTGCGGCACCTATTTGAAACAAGATACGTCCAGAGTACTGTTGACTAGCTGTTCCAGGATTTAAACTTACCTTAGGTGAAAGAATTCTGATGCATCTTCAGTTAGTGGTGAATGGGTAGTTTATGTTTGTGAACACCACCACCTGACAGCTTCCTTCCAAAACGTGCAACATCTTGACTTGGAATCCATTGTCATTCTTTCACCCAGTTCTGTTCTGGTCACATGTTCCAGAAGGAACAGGCTGTCAAGGAAATAGAGGCAGTGGTGAATTAATCATTAGGCTGAATAGGCTGAAGCCTAGGAGTCCAGGGCCTAAGGGGGCCTGAGCCCATAGGCTTCAACCTACTCAGTAAAGGGAATTTACTGCTCCTGCATGGGTGAAGCCGGTGTCTGTGGGCTAAAGTTGGCATTTTGCTGTTGCCAGTGTGATGCGCGTGGCAGTTTCTGGGAGCCGGCGATGGTGGGGCAGCAGTATGAAGATTGGTGGCATGTGTATGATCCTCCACCTTCCCACCAAACTATTAGATTTTTAGCATCCAATTATGACAGAGAGACATCAAAAATCTAATAGTTTGGTGGGAAGGTGGAGGATGATTGGGGAGTGAGGGTTGAATGCAGCTCACCTCACCCAGAGCGCCCAGAGGCAGACAGTTAAGTAATTAGTGGAACTCTGGTGGGTGCCACCGGGTGATTGACTAAGAGGCCATCTCAGTCATTCACCCACTGTCACCCACCAGAGTGCCACAAATTACTAGCTTTTGCACATCTTAACAAGCTCCCTTCAAATTTGCTTCTTTTGTATTCTTCCTACTGTTTGGAAGCCAAGGGAGCAGTGGTTCTCAACCTTTTTCTTTCCACCCACATACCACTTTAAGCAATCCCTTACTAATCACAGAGCATCGATGGCAAAGGAAATACTTAAAGTGGTATGTGAGTGGAAAGAAAAAGGTTGAGAACCACTGCAATAGAGTATTCTCAGCAGCACAAGGGTACATCTTTCTTTTTTAAAATATTTTATTCACAAATTTTAAACCACAATAATAATTACATTACATTCAATTCAAAAATTATTTCTAAAAGTTATATATGTGGTTTATAAACACCACCCCTTCACCCTTCCACCTCTCCTCCCCCAAAAAACTGCTATGGTACATCTTTCTCAACTCAGACCCAATAGATTCTGTCCATATTCAGAGTTCCAGGACATCTTCTCACTTCAGTAATGCAATATTCTGCTGAACCATTTCTGCCACTCAGAAGAGCTTTCCTGAACACCTTTTATCTATGACAATTACAGGTAAAATATAATCCCATGTGGTTAACTGCACCTACACCTCTCCAAGCTTTTGTACATTACACAATGAACCTTAAGACTTCATGTCTTCTCACTTTCTCTGGTCCCCTCTAAAACTGCAATTTTTTGCTCCAGATGCTGTTTTTCCCAAATTTTGTGTTAGCTCTTTCTCAAGTTCAACCTTCATCTGGACCCTGACCACTGTCAGAAGTGAACACACGAAAGTATGCAGATGCTGTTATTATAGTAAAAACACTCAGAAATGCTGGAGGAACCCAAATGACCTCACAGCATCCAAAGGAGGTAAATATACACTATAGACATTTTGGAACCTCACACATTATCCAAAACATCTTGGTTGCAGTGTGCACCGTCTACTGAAGGCAGTCCAGACACAACCTGGGATACCATGAACAAGCTTCATAAATCTATGCCCTCCAGCTAGTGGTGGATTAACTACCACCTGGGTCCCTAGGCTGAGCTTTAGTAAGGCCCTCCCTGATCTTGCCCCCCCCCCACCCCTCTTGGGTGATGCCCTTCCCTCACATATTCTAAATTTATCTGCCTGGTATGTACTGGGTAGGGGGTGGGTGTACATTGTGCTCGGCAATGGCAGGATAGAATTGATGGGCCAGTGGCAATAGCCCAGTAGAAAGGAGTTCATGAGGAAGGTGGAGGATCACACACGCTGCAACTCTTCATGCCATCGGCCCTCCACCTCTGGCTCACAGAAACCAGAAACTGCATCACCCCAGCAACAGTGCGATGCCAATTCTGACCCACAGTCACCAGTTTCACCCATGCAAGTGCAGTAAGTAAAGACTAAGTGCCTACCCTGAAGCCTAGGTCGTCAAGTTTCCGGGCCCCTAGGCCCTGAACTACCCCTTTCTGCCAGGTCGTGTCATGCTCGTCGGATTTCGTGGGGGATTCCTAAACTCTTCCTTGTTATTCCACCATACTTGGCCCCAACAAGTCACTCACTTTCCACACTAAGAGAACACCATCTATTAAATAATCTGGGGCAGCAAACAGCATGATATGACAGATAAATCACTAACAAAATAACCATCTATCCCCCTATTGTGATCCACACAGCTATTAATTTGCTATCCAGCAGGCAGCAGTTATTTATTATGAGACCCTTTGCAAGATTGTTTACCATGGTGCATGTCTACAATGACAGCAGCAGGGTCTTGGGCTCCGCCGGTCCCAGTGTTACCTGTCAATCAGTCTGAGCCAGAGGTGTGCCTCCTGCAGCAGAGCATGGCTCACACAGTGCCAGCATCATTCATAGAAAAGTCAGGGACAACTGATTCAATTAACCCTGAACTCTGTGCCTCAGGAGGAGAGCAAGTGATAACTTTAATTATTTTATTCATGCTCTTTAAATAGCAAACAACAGAATAGTTTCTGGAAATTGTATTGTACCTAGAGTTTCAAATTGCAAGGGTCACTGAATGGTTGAAGGCGGGGATATTTCTAGTCAAATTGTGTGTGGTTTGATGTATAGCGTCCACATGCTGGTGTCCCCATGCTTTTGCTGCCCTTGTCCTTCCATCTTCATTTAATGTCATCATGGGTTAAAAGATTCTGCCCAAGGAGTATTTCTGAGTGGTGGATGCAGCCTGCAGATGGTACACATTTAAATACTACTATTGCCGTGTATCAGTGGTGGGGAGTTGTTGAATGGTTGTAGATTAAATGCCTACCAGGCTGATGTGTCATCTTCTTGAGTGGCAGCAAGTTACTGATGAGTTACACACTGCATGGTTCATAGCTTCTGAGTCTTGTGCAGAAGACCAAGACACCTCAGTTTTTAATCAATGTTAAACCTCCATGTTGTAGACACTAGGAAGTCAATGACTGTTATGCAATTTACATGGTGTGGGGTGAGAGATTAAATTCTTGGGCAGCTGGTTTGGCTGTGGCTGGTACAAACCGGTGGGTGGTGAGATGGTGGGGAGTGGGGGGGTGGGAGAGGTGGTGTTGCACATCAGAGAGCTGAACAGGGACAAACTGCCCCAACTGCAGCCCTGTGTCAGAGACCAGCGATGAGGTCCCGCCAGGCACAAGGCACCGCACTACCAGCCCAACCTTACCCCTCCTCATCCACCCCTCTCCACTGGGCTATTGCCTCCGGCCCATCAGTTCTATCCTGCCTTTGCCGAGCACAGCATACACATGCACACTGCGAGTACATACTTGGCAGATAAATTTATATGTGAGGGAAGGGCATCACCCAGGGGAGGGGGAAAGATCAAGAAGGGCTTCACTAAATCTCATCCTAGCGACCCAGGTGGTAATAAATCCACCTTTAGGTGGAGGGCATAGATTAATGAAGCTTGATCATGGTATCCCAGGTTGTGTCTGGAGTGCCTTCAGTAGATGGTGCACACTGCAACCAGGATGTGTTGGGTAATGTGTGAGGTTCCAAAACATTGATAATATATCTTTACCACCTATGGATGCTGTGAGGTCAGCTGGGTTCCTCCAGCTTTTCTGTGTGTTTTTACTATAATGACAGCATCTGCAGACTTGAGTGTTTCACTTCTGACAGTAGTCAGTGCCCAGATGAAGGTTGAAATTGAGAAAGCTTGGCGAGGTGTAGGTGCAGTTAACCACATGGGTTTATAATATTTTACCTGTAATTGTCATAGATAAAAGGTGTTCAGGAAAGTTCTTCTGAGAGGTAGAAATGGTTCAGTAGAATATTGTATTACTGAAGTGAGAAGATGTCCTGGAACTTTGAACACAGACAGAATCAATTGGGTCTGAGTTAAGAAAGATGTAACCTTGTGCTGCTGAGAATATTCTATCAGCTTCCAACCAGTAGGAAGAATAGAGAGAAGTAAGTTTGAAGGGAGCCTGCAGAGATATGCAAAAGTATTAGAATAGTATTAATGAGGGGCTTCAACCCTCTGAAGATAGACTTTGGTTCTAACAAATATAAAGGACATGGGGAAGAAGCCTTTATGAAGTGTTCCAGATGAGGTTAACCAGAATATTTACAGCAAGGAAGGAATCATTGCTGCCTTGGATCTAGGCAATAAAGCAGGTCAAGTGAAACAAGTGTCAGTAGGTAACAGGAAACATTGTGACAGAAGGTTTAATATAGCCAGGAAATGGTATGTGGACAATCTAGAATAAAACGAGTCAATCACAGAAGGGCCAGTTTCCATGGGATGAGAACGGGTCTGGCTCGGGTGAATTGTAAACAGAAATTGGCAAGCATAATTAGAACTGAAAATTGGGCAGCCTTTATGAAGAAGATGAGCCTAATACATGTGCCTGAGGGAAGTAAGAATAGAATTTGTAGAGGTCTTGATTATAAACTTTCAAATATTTGTGGATATGGATTTGATACCAGAGGACTGGAGATCTTCTGGTGTTCAAATAAATGTGTAAGGATACAGATCCACCAATGTGCACATTGCAGCCAATACCATAAGGGTGGTGCAGTTAGTGCGACGCATTGCAGCTCCAGCAACACAGGTTCGAATCCGGAGCAGTCTGTAAGGAGTTTCTCCTGTTCACCTCCAGGGGTTTTCCCTCAGCTGCTCTGGTTTCATCCCACCTTCCAAAAAAATACAGGATTGTAGGTTAATTGGACGTAATTGGGCAGCATGGGTCTCAGTGGCCAGAATTGGCTTTTACCATGTTTTTTTTTTAAATACCATGTGGCTGAAGCAGTCCACCAAATCCAAGTGTGTGGAAGTAGAATGGTTGTTTAAAATTTCAAGTAAATGGATAGAGTTCCACTGAGTGACAAGAATATTTAAGGTAAACATTTGGCAGAATTTTTTTTTACCCAACTAGTTGTATGATTGCAATATTTATTGGAAACAATCACTTGGCCCTGCACTATTGTGACAGATTAGTTTGACTCAAAATTGTGAGCCTAGCATCAATTTAACTAGATAGACTTGCTCTGAATTGTCTGCAATGAGATAATCAGGAAGCTGTGCCTGATTTATACCCATTCATACATCAAATTTTGCTTTTGATAATTTACCCTGAAACTTCCGGTCACATTCAATGGAGGATAAGAGAAAAACAGCATGACATAAACTTCACAAAGAGAAATGCCCTTAAGCACTATCCTGGCTGTCCCTATTTTTTTTTCATCAGTAACATGTCATTTGCTACTTAAGAAAGTTGTAATTATCTAGTAATGGGCAATGAATGCACAATAAAATTCTTCCTGGATTTGTCATCGGAAGTGCAACCAAATGATTATGGTGCCATTCTAACAATTTGTAGCAAACCTTGTTGACCAGTGGCTAGTTCTCAGAACATTTTCTTTGAAAGGAACACAGACACCATAGTCTTCTCAGCAGTAAATCATGAAAATCTATAGACACCGGGGTTGAAGTAAAAACACAAAATGCTAGTGAAGCTTGGCAGGTCAAACAGTTTCCTTTATGTAGCAAAGGTAAAATACATAAACCGACGTTTCAGGCTTGAGCCCTTCATCAAGCTATGAGAAAATGCCAGCACAGCATTTTTGCATACCCAAAGGTACATTTAGAATCTGTTAAATTCTTTAACTTTGTCTACTGTAAGGAAGACAGTGTCATCACTTTGCAAAGCACCCATCACAGAAATGAGGCCTCAGTGAGGAATGAACCCCTAGTTTACAAGACCAGTGCTCTAACCACTGAGCTCAAGTCTGAAATGTCAAGTTTTACCTTGGCTATGTTTGACCTGCTGAGCTTCTCCAGCATTTTGTGTTTTTACATTGTCTTCTCACCCTCTGCTTTTGTATTCTGGCGTGGAATAAGGCAAAAAAAAATGTTGAGGTGAGTGAAGGGATGGATACGATTTGCCAGAGACACTGGCTTTAAGTATGTCAATTCACACTCCTGTCTGTTACCAGAAGATTATTATTTATCCCTTGCACTCAAAATCTACCCCCAAAGCAAAAACCTGCAGATCTTGAAAATACAAATCAAAAAGAGTAGTGCTTTAAGCACATAGCAGCATCAGGAAATATTCATGAGTGGGAAGTCAGGTTAATGTTTCAAATCATTGAACTTGCATCAGAACTGGAAACGCTGGAGATGAAAAAGTTATCAGCAACTGCAATGGTAGGGAACAAGGAAAGAAGCCCTGCAATTCGACGGTAAGTAAGAATGATCCAAATACAAAAGAAATGGTTGTTCAACCAAGAGAGAGAAAAAAAGAAACAAAAGCAGTATCTGAATACGAGAAAATATATTCATTATTTGCTATCTGACAAAAGAGCAATGGTTCAGGCCTGGTTTATAAAATAGGGCGACACGGTTGATGTAAACTAGGGGTCGCGAATTTGTTCCTCGTTGGGGCCCCATTTCTGTAAGGAGCGCTAGACAAAGTGGTCTGACTCTCTGTCTGTGTTACAGAAAACAAAAGTTAAAGAATTTCATGTATGTTACATTCAAAATGTAGTATTATGAGATAATGATGGAACCTTTACCTTTTTAGTGGTTAGTGCAATGCTGTTACAGCGCCAGCGATCAGGACCTGGGTTCTAATCCTGCGCTGACTATAAGGAGTTGTTATGTTCTCAATGGTGTGTCTGCGTGGGTTTTCCCCAGGGGCTCCAGTTTCCTCCCATCATTCAAAATGTACCAGGGGTTTTAATTGGGTGGCAAGGGCTAAATTTAAATTTGAAATTTAAAAATATCTAATAAAAAGGTGAGGATTCATATATCTCAGCTAGCAAGAAATGGGTTCATGTCTCACTCTGGGGTCTTCAGCATAACGGTCTTGGCTGACACTCCATTGTAGGCCTGTGAATCTTTAAATTTGTAGAAGAATGTCCTTGAGAGAAGACACTGAACCTATCTCAGGTGGATATAAAGACCACATGCCATATTTTGAAGGGGAGTTTTAATATTTATCTCTAGGTTGTGAAGTGAAATTTGATCTGAATGTTGCAGTCCCCCAATCATCCAACATAAACAAAGTACTATACAAAGGTTATGGATCCTAAGTGAACAGGACAAGCATAGCTTTAGCTAATCAGTTGAAAGAATCCGTACTAGCAAAAATAGAGTGCCCTTCATAATGTTTGGGACAAAGACCCTTTTTTCCTTTATTTGCCCCTGTGCTCCAATTTATAATTAAACAATTCATGTGTGATTAAAGTGCACATCCCAGATTTTATTCAAGGTTATTTGTTTGGTTTGACCATGTAGAAATTACAGCACTTTTTAAACATAGAGCCATCATTTCCAGGCACCATAATATTTGGGACATAGCATTGATATGTATATAAAATAATCATGTTTAGTACTTTATTGCATATCCCTTGCATGCAATAGTTGTTTGCATTTGTGGTTCATAGACATCACAGGTGCTGAATATCTTCTCTGATGATGCTCTGCCAGGCCTCTACTCCAGCCATCTTCAGCTCCTGCTTGTTTCGAAGGCTTGCCCCCTTAAGTTATCTCTTCAGCATATGGAAGGCATGCTCAATTGGATTGAGATCTGGTGACTGACTTGGCCATTCAAGAACCTTCCAGTTTTTGCTTTGAAAATCTCCTTTGTTGTTTTAGCAATATGTTTTGGATCAAAAGATGAAGTGCTATCCAATGAGTTTGGAGGCTTTTACTTGAACTTGATTGGATAAAATGTTTTCAAACACCTCAGAATTCATTTTGCTACTGCCATCAGCAGTTACATCATCATTGAAGATAAGTCCACCAGTACCTGTAGCAACCATACATGCCCCTGCCTCAACACCCCCACCACCATGTTTTACAGATGAGGTGGTGTACTTTAGATCTTGAGCAGTTCCTTCACACCTCCACACTTTGTTCTTGCCATCACTCTGATAGAGATTAATCTTTGTCTCATCTGTCCACAAGACCTTTTTCCTGAATTCTGCAGGTTCTTTTAAATACTTTCTGGCAAACAATCATCTGGCCATCCTATTTTTATGGCTAACAAGTGTTTGCATCTTGAAGTATTGCCTTTCTGTTGGTGAAGTCTTCTGCAGATAGTAATTATTGACACATCCACACCTGCTGCCTGAAGAGTGTCTCTGATCTGTCAGACAGGCGTTTGTGGATGTTTAATCATTATGATGTGAATTCATCTGGCATCAGCAGTGGAGGTCTTCCTTGGCTGACCAGTCCCTTTGTGATTACTGAGCTCACTAAGATACTCTTTAACCTTAATGATGTTCCTAAGATTTGAGCAATTGTCCCTTACTATTTTTTTTAATTCTTGTTTTGTGGCCTCGTAATGGCTTAACCATATAACCACTTACAGCACAGAACAGGCCAGTTCGGCCCTACTAGTCCATGCCGTAGCAAATCCCCACCCTCCTAGTCCCACTGACCAGCACCCAGTCCATACCCCTCTAGTCCCCTCCTCTCCATGTAACGATCCAGTCTTTCCTTAAATGTAACCAATGATCCCGCCTCGACCACGTCTGCCGGAAGCTCATTCCACATCCCCACCACCCTCTGCGTAAAGAAATTTCCCCTCGTGTTCCCCTTATAATTTCATTGGCACAACTCTGGTCCTTGTGTTGAAAACTCCAAAGGTGTCAAAAGCTTAGAAACAAGCCTAGCTCTCTTATACCTGCAACAATTAAACCCAATTAACGATACCTGAGTACTCACAAACACCTGTGGAGCCAATGTCCCAATAATGATGGTGGCCTGAAATGGGAACTACGTATTAAAAGTAAGAAAATTAAGTGAAAAAAGTGGATCAAGAGAAATAAAATTAAAATCCAAGACACCAACCTTATTCCATTAATTTTCAATAGCTGAATATTTGTTCAAAAAATTCAAAATTCAATATAATGCTATTCATTGGTTATATTTAACACCAACAAAGTTACATAATATGAATTATATTTATTCAGATTTATGTTTTAGATGTGGACAAGGAGTTGGTCCTTTTTTTACATTCGACTTGGCTGTGTTCCACAAATAAACCTTTTTTGCTTGATTTGGGTAATTTATTAAAATGAATAACTGGAGTAAGATTCCCACAGGAACCAATGTTATTTTTACTGGGAGATGTTAGAGGAATTAAACCTAAATTAAAACTGAATAAGTTAAATTTCTTCAAATTGCCTTGGCAATAGCTAGAAAATGTATTGCTATAACTTGGAAGACAGATACTGATCTGGGAATGGATAGATGGCAAGCAGAAGTTGGGAGTTGTATTCCACTTGAGAAAATTACTTATAATTTAAGAGATATGCGGAGCCCATATTTACAAACTCTTGGTATTAAAATTTAAATGAATCGCGAACATTCTCTTTCTCTTGTAGATCTCTATGAGTATTTATATGTTTAAAAGAATTGGAAAGTGAAGTTCTCCTGTTGTGGTTTTCTTGTCCCTTCTTTTTTTTTGTTTGTAGAGGGTGAGGGGGTAGGGGATTTATAGGAGGTTTTTCTTCCTTTTGTATTTTTTTCTTTTTCTTTTTTATAGAATACCACATGTATTTGGGTTAAGTTTGAAATATTGTGATATATTTGCTAGTAGTTTTATATTAAATAAAATATTTTTAAAAACTTCAAAATGCCCCAGATATTCAGCTGCAGTACACAAAATGCTGGACGAGCTCAGCTGGTCAGGTAGCATCCATGGAAGGCAATAGACGGTATTTGGGCCAAAATATTGACTGTCTCTTGCTTTCCATCGATGCTGCCTGACCTGCTGAGGTCGTCCACCATTTTGTCTGTTCTCCAGTATCTGCAGCCTCTCTTGTTTGCCTCCATATATTTCAGTATAAGCTCTCTGTGGAAGTGCAACATAGCTATTGGAAGAATCAAGTAATTTGCTGCCCCATCTTTCTGACATCCTACTTTGCTTTTTGGCAGTGTTGGAATTTGATGTTCACTTTTAGAATAATTGCAGCAAGCTGTTGGCCTGATCTCAATTCCCACTGCTTAATCCCACATTTCAATATATTGCGATTCAGTGATAACAAAAATTGTTCTTCTCTAACGTAGTATGGACAATTTCACTTTAACATTTCTATTTCTGGATATTATGTTTCAGAAACATCTTTCTTTTACTGCTAAATTGTTGTATAAAAATTATAGAATGGAAATATTGTTAGTAGATTCTGTAGAGCATGGAGTGGCAGAAAGAAAAGGCCTCAGCCACATTGCATGACAATGCTTTAATTAACTGTTCATTTAATATTCAATTGCATGCCATGTGTTTGTAGTCCCATTATAAATTTTCCCCTGAAGTGTTCATTATAAGCTCTGTGCGATTCATGTATTTTAAAAATGTCTAATTTCCTTTGATCTACACTGTTTGTTCCAGTTTGAGAAATGCTTGAGTTCCAAGGCCCATTTATCCTCCTACTATTTTATTAGAGTGTGTGCTAACAATGTATCATTGAACAAGCCATGCTCTGATTTTAATGACAGCTATTCTATGAAATTATTAAGTCTGTTCATTTAAATTTAATTTCACTTTATGCATAGAATCAGATAATTGTTATGGCTCCTAAGGAGAACACTGAGCCCATCACAGCTGTGCTAGCTCCAGTCAGTCCCTTTGCTTCTGTAATTCTGTAATTATTCTCTCTCAAGTTTTGAAAGCAGTTATAATTATATTTCCATCGCTTTTATGGGAAGTAGATTAGGAAATGTTCCTGAGACTGACAGGCCTGAGAGGCTGGAAGGGCAGGAACCTTCCTTGAGTATAGGAGGCTGAGCAGGGGTCTTATTTAAAGTGGCATAAATAAGGTAGATATTTTTTTTTCCCCAGGCCAGAAGAGTTAAAACTAGAATGCATCGATTTATGGTGAGAGGGGAAAGATTAAAAGGTGGTGCGTATGTAGAATGAGTTGTCAAAGGAAGTGAGGGAGGCAGGTACAATTGTAACAGTTGAAAGATATTAAGGTAGATGCATGGATAGGAAGAGTTTAGAGGTATATGCCTAAATGCAGGCATAAGGAACTAACTTGCATGTGGGTCAAAAGGACCTGTTTCTGCACTGAAAACTCAGATGCTCTATTCCAAACACTTTTTTTTCCAGATCCTGTGGAATCTTTGTACCAAAACTTGATCTCTATGACCCCCTTGTTCCTTAAGCCACCTTCTAATAGAAATGGCTTCCCTCTTTCTACTCCTATCTAAATTAAACCATTAGTAAAGTTGTATCAAATGAACCACTATTGAGTCTCACTATTGAATTAATTTTGACTTACAGCTGAAATCTCTCATCACTAGAAACATTCGTAAATGGAGAACTGTACAAAATAGAAACAGTAGACCTCACAGTCCTTCATCTTGCTCCTCTTTTCACTGCAATTACAGCTGATCCTTGAGCTAAATATTATTTTTTTGTCTCCCATGATGCCTTCTCTATTTTTAAATGTCTCTATCTCTTTGTTAAATATTTTCATTGATTTTTTTTCTTCAGATGAGATGTCCAAACTTACAAACAAAATAAAGGTGTGGTAACAATAAAGCCCTGTAAAACTGCAATAAGACATCTTGGTGTACTCAAAATCTTTAGCAATGAAAACTTAAGAAAATTCAAAATGTCATATCTGTTCTTCCCTGATCTATTCTACCAGTAACATCCTCAAAAAAGATTTCATTGGGGTGTCAAACAGGATTTTATTTTCATAAATCATGTTGATTTTACCTAAACCCATTGATATTTTCAAATTATCTGTTATCACCTTGTTTATAATGAACACAAGCATTTCCCCTACTATTGGCTAATCATTCTGTAGTTCATTATTGTTGCTCTTGTTTTTCATCTGGTGGGGTTACATCTGCCACCCTCCAATCGGGAAGAACTATTCCGTGATATATGTAATATTCAAACATGACAATGCATCCACTATTTCTCTGGCTGCTTCTTTCAATATTTTGTGATGCAGACTGTCTGCTTTAGTGTCATTAATTTTTCTAAGTTTATTTATTTTTATTCAATTCTTTTGTAATAGAAGCTAGTATTTCTGGAAAAGTTATTTATGATCATGTTGACAGAACCAAATTATCTGTTTAATCACTGTCATTCTTTCCTTCCCCATGATCATTTCTCCTCTCTCTGACTGTAAAGGACCTATATCTGTAATATTTTTGTTTACTTTCTGTAGGACATTCACATCCACATGAAGCTTGATGACCAGAGATGGACAGCAATGTTTTGTATAGTTTTGACATAATCCCCTATTTTGTAATTTATGCTTCTATTTAACTTTCAAGACCCCTTATGCTCTCAAAGTGAACATGAGCCATTCTGTACCTGCCTGCATGTGGCATTTCTTTTCATATTGTCTCCGTTTTTTGTTTCTGCCATAGCAAATTACTTCATGGTTTTCTGTATTCAATTTCATCTGCCACTTTCATCTAGCCTCTCATGAGCCAGGGCTGCCCAACTATACCCATGTGACCAATTACCGTACTAACCCGGTACATGGGAGGAAACTGGAGTACCTGGAGGAAACCATCTTGCTTTGGACGATCCGTACAACGCACACACACACACACACACACACACACACACACACACACACACACACACACACACACACACACACACACACACACACACACACACACACACACACACACACACACACACACACACACACACACACACACACACACACACACACACTCTAAAGCAAAAGAATTTTTTTAGAATAGAAATTGACAGCAGAAACCTGATATTATATTTAACTATATATTTTTTAAATATTCAAACAGATAATTCATCATTTAGAATTTGTTTTATTTCCATTCAGCCAATATTCTATCAATATCAAAGCATATTCAACTTGAAAGCAGAAAATAAAAAACGGTTGGCAACAATCAAGTCAACAGATTTTATAATCAAACATTGAAACTGGGTGGAAGTGGATGGGACAGGATAAATTCTTGTTTAGCTTCAGTGGAGCTGAATCTTGCAGCATTTCTGAATGAACCAGACTGCAGCCTTGGCATTCCACTCCAAACTGTGCTTTTTCTCTCTTACTTGCTCAATTTGAAAGATTACTCAAATTTAGTTCCATAATCTTGTCCACCCATCACTCTCATCCCTACCTTTATCATCCATAATTTGACTATTCCCAAGGTATCCCAGCCAACTTCCTACCTATCACCTTTTGTGGACCAGCTGTCTGTTTCCTGGCCTGCACCATCACTGATATATTTGATGCTCAACATTACTCTCTGTTCACCTTTCTATTATCTCTTGCCTTTCACTGTGAGGTGTCTTGAGATATTTAAAGCATTAAAATAATTTAAATGTGAATGTATGTTATAACATTGGGTAGGTCAAACAATCCCAAAGACTGGCAATTCCTAAACGTCCTGGGATTAATGATCCATGGCTAAACAACAATTGCTTTGGTAATAATCATATGTCCAACTGACCATGAGGGAATTAGATGTATGAACAAGAATGAAATGTGTCCATTGGCAGACTGACCCACCATTGATCAGAATCAATGCATAATCTGTTGAGAACAACTACTTGGTTTGCATCATCTATCATTAAAATAGATTAACTCTGAGTTAATGCAAGTCAAATATAACTGTACTTGGTTTCACACAGAGGTAAGTTATTTTCTGGTCATTGGATAACTGGATAGAAAGTATCAGAAACATGTTCAGAATAGTATATTGTAGTATAAGCCTCATTGATTCATATGTTTTGGGAATGTCCTAATTTAGAAAAATTTTGGAAAGATATTTTTCAGACTAAGATCTTAAAGATCAACTTAGAACCATGCCACCTTATAGCTTGGTTTGGCTTTTCTCGAAAAGAGGGTATACTTCTGACTTCAGTTCATGAGAAAATTCTATCTTTTACCTCGCTGATAGCTAGACGAGCAATTCTAATGAAATGGAAAGCCGACTTTCCACCTACTCATGCCCAGTGGCTACATGATGTTAAGTCCTGTTTAAGCTTAGAGAAAATTAGATATAACATCAAAGATACAAAGTTTCATTTTGACAAGATTTGGGGCCCATTCATAGATTACTATCATAATTGGAATATTTAAGAGTTTGGATGCTCTGGAGATTTTCTGCCAGTGTCTGAAGGCTGCTACTCAATCCATATTGTTACAATTGTTATAAAATAACCTTGATTAGAGGGAGGGGTTAGATTAGTTTTAGCTTAGTTTTTTTTATTTTATTTTCTTTTACAAGATTACTCATCCAATATGGGTTTAAACATAGTTGTCAAGGATCATCTCATTAATTAAGAAAGGATGGTTTAATTCAATTTCATTTATTTATATCCATATTATATCTGATTATACTATGAGAAAGAGATAAACGATTATTACCATATTAATAGAAAATGATGTTTTAAAGAAATGTTGTTAAATAAATCATTATAGATAGGTTTTTGATTTACAATTATATTTAACTTGTGATGTGCTGTACATATATGACCTGTTGTTTATTCTATTAGACAATTTTATATGTTAAACAAAATATTTTTTAAATGAAGGAATAGTATATTAAGGAGCATGACTTGCATTTAAATGTTAAATTACTTTGTCAGGGTGCCTCCAACCTCAGTCTATTGCCCTTTAGAAGGTGCTTTCACCAGATGGGGATGTTTCATTTCTGCAACAGCCAGTTCTCCTTCTGTCCCCCAATCGAGGGAGGCATCAGACTCCAAACATACAAACAAGTTCTAATTTCTTCCAATTGCAGCTTTGAGAGCTTGAAAGCCTAAACCTGGAATTTTCCACTTTAATTATATATCAGACATCTGGTGCAATAAATCCCAAGCTGTTTCTGTGAATGTTAGGAACAGAAATTAGTGAAAGTTAAAGTTGGCAATTAACAGCTGGTCAGGGAAGACAGTTTAGGGTAAATTAGTGTAAACATATGTGGGCATGGATTTGGTGTGTTTTTTGGTCTTTACTCTTCCCCCCCCCCCCCCATGTTCTGATCTCATTTGCATGGTGATGGGTCTGATTGCCATCAGCTCCGTACAGGCTTTAGCCTGAAAATTCTGTGACCGTGGGGTCTGATCCCACGATAACAGCAGCCATGAGGGGTTGCAGATGTCAGGGAAATGGAAGACTGGTGCAGGGCACCAGAAAACATTCCCCCCCCCCCCTAACGCCCACTGTTTTTGAAGGAGAAGACCAAAAGGATGGTGACGGACCAGTGAAGGATTCTGCAATTGAAGAAACACACAGGGTGTGGGCTATTCAAGACTTGAGGCAGGGAACCCAAACAGACTGCGGGCTGCTGGTGACTGCAACCAAGATATTCACACCAAGTGGCAGTCTACAGGAGACTGGCTCAAGAGGCAGAACTCAGGTATCAGAACTGGAAGCGAGAGCATGCCGAGGGTACTGAAGGGTCCTGATCGTGTCAAAGGTTTGGATCTGGAACTAAGGCTGCTGATGGTTTGGACTGGACTCTGTGTGGCTGCAGGGCCTGTAGAAGTGCTGGAGGTGAATCCACAAACACTTGGTGTCACTGAAGGGAATCTCTTTTGTTTCTCTTTCTCTGACCTTAAGAGGCATTTCAGGTGATGGCAAATCTGTCTGCCTTACGGCAGACAAAAGCTGATTTTGCATAATATTGCATTGTTTAGATTATATGACGATAAATTGAATCTTGAATCATGAATCTAGAAGATCTGTGCAGATAGTTTATGATGTATCAGTCAACTTGACCTTCTCGACGCTTGGCTACTATTACTTTACCAGCTATTACCCGAAATTTCCCAGCTGAATGAATGAAAAAATGCCCATATTTCACCAGAATAGCTGTTTAGAAACTACAGAGCACTAAATGAACCAATGACTTCCGTTGATTTGTATTGTGTGGTGCTCTTGAATTACAAATGAAAGCTCCATGTAGATCCATATAACATGTTGAATTTAATTTATTCTATACATACAACTACTGTAACAATAAATATTAGAGCAGACAATATTTAGCATAGCCTAAGGTCATCAGTGCTTTCAAGTAAAATTAATTTTGCGAAGAGACATTTTAGTGAGTGACATCTGATTCATCAAAATTATTTTTGCTGCTGCCCAAGCAATGTAATATTTCTCACCTCCTACAGCAAGCTAAAATCAGATGGAGTGTCGATTACAATTTGTGCAGAATGAACAGGTAAATTAATATTTCAAACAGAGTAGGAGGAAGGTTTAAAATATGCTCTACAATGGAATAATTAAACAGAAGCCATCTTTTTACTGAGATTTTGCAAGTAAATGTGGGAAATTAAGATTTACAGCTGATGTGTGTTTGCAAAGCTAACAATTTAAGTCAGACTGGACACTTCTCAAAGCAATAAAACTTATGTCAGGGCCAAGGATTATGAGAGTAATGTGGAATAGGGAGCTTTAGATTTCTGGGGGTTCAGCATTCTTAAATAGGGTTTCAAAGGGAAATATTCCAGAAGTGTAAGGCAGCTCTGCGGCAGGAAAGATTGAGAGCAGTGCAAGCCTTGAGTGAATGCAGCCTTGCTTGACACTAATTTTCTCTGAGACCGTACCTGTTGTGAGCCTTTTGGTTAGAATCAAGGCTTGCATGTGCCTAGCAGATGCAGGATGGAGATTTATTTCTGAGGTAGGCCAAATTTGAGAAGGACTGGTGCCAAGTCTATCCATTCCACAGTCCCTAGTTGTTCGGTTAATGAGGTGAAAGAGAAGCCTGTGTGCTGGAAGACTAGAAAAGATTTCCACTTTTATCAGTGGATTATCAAGGAAATATAATAGTTTAATCAGGAAGAAGTCTTTTCCAAGGCATGGCAGGTTCAAGATGCTGCAACCAATAAATTAAAAAAAATATTGATGACATCCGTTGTTCCAGACCTAAATCATAAAATGCTCAGCAATAAGTAAAGGGAAAATTTGAGGTGTGATCATCTGATTCATTCTGATAGTACAAAACATATTTCTTCCTCAAAACAGCTGACTAATTATTAGATAGGAACTGGTACTTACATAAAAGCAAAACGTGAAACAAAACCACTGAAACCCCATCCTACAGAAGATCTTAAATCACAACGGTAAATAAATTCTCATGAGCAAATATATCCTGGGACTTTCTCGAAGGCAGAGAAGAAATTGCTGTGGCTCTGGCAGAGATGTTTATATCATTCAGATGGTTTAGGTGCTGGAACAATGGAGGGTGGCTAATGTTCATTTAAGAAAGGCTGCAAAGACAAGCCAGAGGATTACAAATGAGAAGGCTTAATGTAATTTGTGAGAATTTTTTTTCTTGGGAGGGATTCTGGCAGACAGGATCTACATGCATTTGAAAAAGGCTGATTGGGAATGATCAATGGTTTTGTGCACGGAAGATTGTGTCTGACAAATTTGATTGAGTTTATTAAGTTTTTGAAGAGGTGACCAAGAAAATTGGTAGGGTAGTAGATGTTGTCTATATGGACATTACCAAGGCTCTTGCATAATAGGCTAATATAGAATGTCAAAATCTATGGAATCCAGGGTGAGCTGGCCAATTGGAATTGGCTAGATGATAGAAGTGATAGAGAAGGGTTATCATTCAGAATGGAACCCTGTGACCAGTGGTGTGCTACAGGGGTCTGTGCTTTATCCCCTATTATTTGTCATCTATATTCATGACTTAGATGACAATGCAGTTGGTTTGGTTAGTAACCCAGTGTTCAGTGACACCAACATTGATCCAGGATGAGCTGGCCAATTGGACAGTGAAGGAGGTTATTTGAGATTACAACAGGATCTAAATGAACTATGAATGTGATCAAAAGAATAACAGAAATAACAGATGGAATTTAACTTATTTAAATGTGAAGTGTCACACCTTGGCAGGTTAAGCTAAGCTAGGACTGACACAGTTGTTGATGGAGCCTTTGGGGTATTGAACCAAGATACTGAGGGGTACAGCTACATAGTTCCTTGAAAATGGCTACACAAGTAGACAGAGTGGTGAAGAAGGCATTTTGCCTGCCTTTGGATATTGAGTGCTGGAGCTGGGATGTCATGCTACAACTGTACAAGTTATTGGTGAAACCACATTTGGAGTATTATGTACAGTTCTCTCAACCCAGCTGTCGGAAAGATGTCATTACACAGGAAATAGTGCTCAAAAGATTCATGAGAATGTTACAGGGACTGCTGAGCTTGAATTATACGGAGGGGCTGGATCAGGTGAAACTTTTCTCCCTGGAGCATAGGAGGCTGGGGTTGAGGGAGGGGCTTTATATCTGAAAATAAGTCTGTAATTGCCTCATTAGTTTGCATCACAGTTTTTATGTCATGATATTGCTGACATAGAATGGCATTGAATTTCTGGGGATGGCTGTTTGAGAAACATTTCCCATAATATCTATTCCTTAACATGGTTGAAGTCTTTCCTGTGGTTGAGAAAAAGCCATCTATTTTGTTGCCACTTGCTGTATTTTTATTGCACAATATGCAGTTTGTACTTCAGGGATAGATTTAGCATTGAAAATTTGGTGGAGCTTTTGGTTCCTTGGGAGGAGGAGATTGCAGAGAATCCTGGCCCTATGACACACCTCTCTGTCAACGGACCATCAAAATGCCACCAACTGTTTCTTCACGCCTGCCACTCCCACATGAAATTGTGACATGTTGGTTTTGAGCCAAGTGACAGACATAGGGTTGTGCAATTTACATCAAAGACCTCAACAGCAGATCTTTCTGGCATCTTCAAAAGGAAAAAAAAGCCATCTTTTTCATTAGTAAATATGTTGAATGGATGCTCTGCAAGCCAACTCCATCTTCAATAGAAGAGTTGCTTTGATGCAACTACAAGATCATGTAAAGATCCCAATAAGTTCTCACTTGTAACCTGGGAGACCCTATCCACAGTCACTCATCTGAAGGGGTATAGTCAAGGATGCTTGGGACTCTGTGGAGACCTCCTGAGTGCCTCAGCTGACCCCTACACAAAAGCCACAGTGTAATTAAACACCCAGTTTGTAAGTGACCTTGCAGGCAGGTCTGCAGCAGGCTCTTTTCTTCTTTTCTCCTACACTGATGGCTGCCTGAGTTTTATAGCATCTACTTTCATCTGTCAGGATGTTGAACAGCCACCCTACCTTTTTCCTTGGCCTACGACTTGCAATGTTGTGGGTTAATGACAAGGAGAGACATCGACACTATGAACATGGCTCCATCAATCTTCAAACATGGGTAGATTCACTAAAGGAAGTGCAATTTGAGGGAGCAATTTCATTCTTGGTTTTGCTATCAGTAAAGGCTCTTATCTCTATGATGTAAAATTCCATTTTTTTTAATGCCATATGCCTGTGATGCACAACTTAGCTTTGAAACAAGTGAAAGGTTGATATCACTTTATATATTTGTTTACTTCACACCTCTGACATTAACGGGAAATAAATTGGAGGAGGAAAAACACAGAAGTTAGATTTCTGCTGTAACCATCTCCAATTTATAAGGTTAGATAACCTTTATTGTCATTCCACAAGTACAACAAAATTATGTGAGTAGGAAGGTTCTGGCCAGTGGAAACATTAACCCATTGTCTTGAATCTGCAAATATTTTGCATTTAAATCATGGAGCTAGTCGGTCCCCTCCCTATAAATGTGGCTTAGTTTTGTGATGTGATCTACATTAAAAAGCACATTCAGCACTGATCAGTTGTTTTTAATGTTCAAGTTCAGCTATTGAAGAGTTCATATAAGTTGTTGACATGGGACCAAAGCTGGACTTTTAAAAAAAATGTTTTATATTAAATTATCAACTATTAGGCCCACAATTCTAATGACAGTTGGAAAAATTTTTTTTACTATAACTATTTACTCTGTAACTATTTTGTATGCAAATTGAGTCAAATTGTCTGCTGCCTTTGCTTGCCCTTGGGCCATGCCATTTCCTCTTGCCGACTTCCAATTTAACCTTCCGCAAACAGCCTAGTGCATTAGTAAAACCCAGGACAGCACGAGTACTCTCCTGGTTTTGGTACCAACTATATTCAATGAATGGCTTTGACGGCTGGTGAAGCTTTGCCAACAGGTCTTTGGCTGTCAAATTTTTGGTGATATAAAATGTGCTTGATGGTCACAAACATCCATGAAATACTAAAAACACTATGAAAAGAAATTAAATAAGTAAAATGGCTTAATAATTATAGAGAAGCACTCACAAGCACTGAAAATAATGAAAATGTATTTAAACAATTTAATAAAATGAAAAATGTCTGCTTACTTTTCTCTTGGATGCTTTTCTTCACCATGAGGATGGAAGTGCTGGGAACTTTGCAAAAGTTTGCACTGCACTATTCCACTTGTTGGAGTTGCAGGATCAGGGTAGCAGGCAGCTCAGAATGCTTGATAGAAGCTGCCACAACCAGCTTCACATCAACAATGGGGTTCAAAACATCTGCAGAGAAATGCAGGTCTGCCTCATTTATATTCCCAATGCCTGGTTGAAAGGTCTGCTCTATTATTTCTTCATAGATATATTTTCTTTAAGGCAATGCCAAGATTACCAGGTTGTGCATCTTCAGAGAGAATCATCTGCCATCCCTGCCAAAGGGATAATAATATTTCAAAGCATCATTGAAATTTAAAGCTTTTTAACTTAAAATTTGAGCAACATTTGCTTTAATGAAAAGTTTTGTTAAAAACCTATTAACTGTTTATTGCTGGAAAAATTTAGTAAAATATTTTCATTTACCTGTAGCTATGTACAAATGTTTTTTCTTTTTCTATATCCTGTCTCCAACAACCAACTATATTTTCTGTTGCAAACAAATGTCTGTTTCTTGATCATGGTGAAAAAGACATTGACATGAATTTTGCATATAAACTGTCACTAGGTTAATTGAACTAGGTTAATCTAGTTAATTGACATTTTAGCTTAATTGAATGCAGCAATACAAGTGATATCTAATATTCCCTTCTAAATACACAATTTGGAAAATCTAATATTTGATATGATGCAAAAAATTGGAAACTGAAATTTCATTTTATCCCTCAGTGCAACCAAAATTTGCAACCATTTATATAAAAGGACATAATGTGCAGTTTCTCAATACACAGAAAGCTTAAACATCATCTGAATACCAACCAAGAGCACTGAATAAACAGTGACACCATCATTCCTTTGTAGTTTTCTAAACTGATTGCCAACTGCTGGTGAATAAATGTTCTATCAACACATTTTTACACAAGGGAAATCATTGAATTTACATTGTATAAGTGGATTTACAGTCCAGCCAGAAATAATGCAATACTTATGATTTAATAATAATATTTTTAAAATGTCTTTGAAGCTAAAAGCAAAGGTTTCTACCATGCATGGTGCTGTGGAACTACAGTATAGCTGTTCTCCATTGACATTATTTGAATTTTGATACAATTAGTGCAGAATAGATAATTTTACAAAAATTCTGAAAACCATGGTTCAAACATTGGTTTGGAAAGTTTATCTTCAAGCACAATTCTTGAAAAGGATAAAAATAATCAACTTTATGTACAAAATTTCTTTGGTCTGTGCTTTTTATAAATTTAATCCTTTTCCCTATCTATAACTTTTAATATAAGGGAACAACCCATATTGAAAATATAGAAAGTTGAAAGAATCTTTTCTCCGAGTAACTCTCATAACAAAAGATGATTTAACTGTGGCTTTTTACATTTAATCAAAACTTTTAATTAAAATGTTCATGAAGGAACTTGATCTTTCCTGGCAACACAATCAATTCTTCCCTATAGGATGTTTTATGAGAAAAACCTAATTATATATTGTTAATTCAATCAATCATATTTTGAGCTACACTGATGCTATAAATGTTAAATTGAACTATTAAACTACTTGGCTTTATAGTAAGCTGTCAGCCAATGAGAATTGATGTTTCTGTTGATGGAAGGTAGTAATGATATTGATTAAAATATAAGTTTTCATGATTTTACTACTTGATTATAGAACTGGGTTTGCAAAGATGACGAGAAATTCAAAGATGTCCACATTATTTGCAGCTGTAATTTTATAAAATGTATATCATTCAATGATATGATTTGCATGATTGTAATATCTTCTCTGCTTCCCATTTTAAAAGTGACTTACTATCCAGGTTAGAAATCCATTGAAATGAAAACTTGGCTCCATGTTTGTAAAGTAAAATGATTTGAAACCTAATATTTTTAAGCATAAATGTCTGAAGAGAAATTGAGGAAATATGGAGAACATAATGGTGGGAAAATTTAATGATGAAAAAGAGAACAGAACATTATTGCTGCCAAGTGTCCTGTACCTCCTTAATGATAGAGGGTCAAAGACACAGTGTGCTGGATGGAAAGCATCCTTTATAATTCTTTGAACCCTATTGAAGCAATAGTCCTGGTTAATATCATCAGTAGAGGAAAGGGAGATCCCAGTAATCAGAGTTTTGGTCAGAACACATCTAACCAACACATTTTGGCAAATATCAAGTGTAGATCATCTACTATGAGCTGATAAACTGGATCAGTGAGAATCTGTAGAATCAAGAATGAAAAGGAAAGAAGAGAAAGATGGTTGAGAGAACCCTTAGAGACCATCTGTTGTGAGATGGCCTGCTGTTTGGGGGGAACCAATCTAACACCTTTTCTTGCAGTAAGCTCATCTCCACCAGTTTTATGATGGTGGCTGCAGCAGCAAATTCCTTGGGAGGATCAAGAATCCAGAACACAGTCAGGGTGACAGTTGAGGACCTAAGCAAAGGTTTCCCATTTTCTCAGGACCTTTTCGTCCAGAAGGTCTTGATGGAATGCTCCAAATTTGAGGTGAAGGAGATCTGCTGCCTCCAAGACATCAGTCACTTCGATGTGACATTCAAAACCCCGGCGGATTAGCAGAGGAGAAGGGGGATGTGGCTCCACTCTCAGTATTCAAGGCACAGCCACACTAGACCCTTCAAACACAGAAGGAATGAGTGATAACAGTGCATACATTCAACCCACATGAGCCAATCGTGGATGTGCTTACCTTTCTTAAGTCGAGGGTACAGGGACCCAAGTTGACATCAAAGATATGTTTGGAATTTGGACCAGCAAGTGAAGGTGAAGCTGAGACAGGACAGCAAAGGTAGCATCATCCACATTCCTCACTCTTGGTGTTTTCCATTACAGGGGACTGTGGGTACTTGATCTACGCTTGACAGCTACAATGTGCAGGAACTACAACGAACATACACATGTGGTCACCCCATGCAGTGCAGTCATCTGTAAGAACTGCAAGCAAAAAGGTCACCAAACCAAGGTCCGTGAAAAGACCAAGAGGTTCAACTTGTGTGTAGAAGCAGGCCTCCTCTACAAGGCCTGCTCAAAATTTGTAGCCACCAATGAACAGGCACAGGAGATGGCCAGCATCACCATCCCAAGTGAGGGCAACACCCCCTCAACTTGAGGAGACCCCAAGAACATCCACCTCCAACCTTAAAAAAACCCCAGCCGTAAGGCTGGAGGCCCTACTTGAAGAGGCAGAGTCAATAGAGAAGGGAGCAGTAGAGGTAAAATGGAAGACGGTGAGGAAAAGAAAGAAGACTAAAAAAAGCCCCACAAAAGAAACTAGCACTGCAATGAGTGGGAGGAAAAGGGTCAAGAAGCAAACAGAAGGCAGCAACCTCTCATCCTCCAAGGATGAATCCAGCATGAGCCCCAGAAGAAGACAGGAAGTGCAAAGTTGGAGGAGAAAGATAGAAGGAAAACAGGCTATGAGTAAGCCTGAAGAAAGGTGGGAGATACAACACCCAGGAACCCCCAGCTCCAGGAGACTGGGAGCAGCTCAGAGGCTATTCCCCCCACCCCCAGCAAAGGGAGAATACAAGTCATCCAGGAAATGGAAGAGCAGAGGAACAGCTGGACCTGCCCCCAGCAACACCACCAGTCTCACCCAAGGAGAGGGAGATCACCCCTTTTCCTGAGCCCAAATCAGTGCTGCAGTTCATCAAAGCTCTGGGCATGAGGACTCCATCTGATTGACACTGGACTGTAAGGATTGCGAACTGGAGTCTCCTATAGACAACAAAGGAGATTAAAATAGCAACCCTCAACTTGTACCGAGTTAAATGCACTACACAATGTGTAAATGCCTTGCAATACCTGGCCAAGGTCAAGGCAGATGTGAATTTCATATAGGAGTGCTGGCTACCACACCTCATGAACTATCAGAGGTGGGGAACAATTGTCATGCATCCAATCTGAGTATCTTCCTGCGGGAAGGCCACTGTAATCAATGTGATTGGGGGATGTCCCCTCGTGGTGGACCTAAAGTAATGTAACACATCACTCTGGCTAATCAATGTGTATGTCTCACCCGTGCAGAGTGAGAGGCCGGATATCTTCTAGCAGCTCCTACCATTGCTGGCAATGTCCAGACTGATGACTAACTGAAATATTGAACTGGTGGTATCGAGAGAAGACTGGATAGCTCCTCCAGACTCCTGATGATGGTGGTAATGCCTTCAGCGACCCTGCTCATGAAGCTCAGCCACAACCAACCTGGTCGAGATTGGTCAGCTCAACCTGGTCCCAAATAGACTTTGTCTTCTTGTTGAAGGCCATCACAGTCAGAATCACCAATGTTACGCGGGTGTTCTTTGACTGCTGCCTCCTTCACACCTCCTGTCTCCTTCAGGAGGACCAGGTCAGACAAGGAAATATGGAAGCTGAACGTGAAGTTGCTGACACCAGAGAATGTAGACTGGTTAGAGAACCGTGAAACCCTTCTTTGAATCCTCATTGAGCACCTGGGAAGTGACCATCAAGAGATTCTTTATCCTCAAAGGTGTTTGGAGATCAAAATAAAGGGAATTGAATCAACTCCAGTCTGACCTGCAGCTATTCCTCTTTCTGCAATCGAGAGGGTTAAATGTGAGGGAAGATCTCTGAAAGGTGAAGAGCAAGCTGTGCTATTCGTCTCAAGGTCCTCCAAGAACCTCTATCGATCCTGAGCCTGCAGAGTGGAGCAGGATGAGACATGCTTATGCTTCTTCTTCAAAAAGTATAACAGAGGGATCTCTGTGATCCACAGCCTTAAGACAGAGGACCACTCACTAACATCCTCACAGACTGGAGTATAGAGGATTTGCCGATCCTCTTGTGCTGGTCTTCATGACACTAAAGTCACAGACAGAATGGCCTCCCGAAAACCCTTGGCCTCTATCATGAAGGTCTTAGAAATTCTGGATTAGCAAATTACCCTGAGGGAGCTGACATTTCTTTGGGTGGAGTAAGACTCCTGGAAGTGACATCTTACTGGCTGAGTTGTACATGTCTCTGTGGGACTGGCTAGGTTTGGACCTGCTGGGTATACAATGCTATGCTGGCAGGCAGCATATCACAATACATGAGGAAGGGCATCATCACCCTCATTTTCAAACAGAAGGGAAAGAAGGAGGTTCTCAGAAATTGGAGACCCAAATAATTTTTAAACATTGACTACAAAATCCTATCCAAGGCCATCGATAATCGAATCAAGTTTGTCCTGGGGAAGGTGATCCACCTTGACCAAACCTGCACAGTTTCTGGTAGGATCATCTCTGATCTCCCTCACTGCTCAAAGATACCATCGCCAATGTGCAGGAAAGAGGGGTGGACACCTACCTAATCAGCTTAGATGCACATAGTAGCAGACATACAGAACTGCTGTAAGATCATCAACTCAGTGAAAGATGCATTTTGGTCTGTCCGAAACCTGTTGCTCTTTCACGGAGATGTCAGTGCAGGAATGCTGCCGATTGGCACATTCCAGGCTGCAGGAGTTCATGCTGAGGGGTCCACTGAGGCTTGATGCAGCAAAGCAAGGGTGCTGTGGGGAAGGACCACAATCTAGAGTCCTTCTATTACCAGGCATCGAAGGACTGAAACTGCCGGGTAGTTTCTCAAACAACAGTGGGAGAGTGACAACAAATTGCCACAGTGGTGATCAAGAGTGATAGGTTGAACGTTGAGTGAGTGGGGAGGGGGGGGTGAAGGAGGGAGGGAAGGGAGGGGGGAAAAGGGGAGAAAATGACACTGTATATTCCAGAGGGAAAAGTTTGTGTGTATTTTGGTCAGTATGGTTCATAGTGTGAAAAATTTTAAAAATCTTTTAAAAAAAGAGTGTAATAATGTGCAGAGATGGAAATGTATGGATACGAAACTAAGGTGGGAAGAGACTGAATGCTTTTTTTATAAATAATTTATTATGAATAAAGTATATTTTTGGTTTTAAAAAACACCTTTTACCTTGCAGATGTGATGTTTTAAGCTTATCTTGTTGAGAGAATAGCACAGATTCACCAGCATAACATCAAGATTTGAAAAGTTATATTCTTGGATGTTTAATAAACATGGCTTGTATTCTCTTGACTTTCTAAGGTTGAATTAATCGTGATTTGGTATTTCTTATGTTCTGGTGTTCAGTCCATTATTTTTTGCTGGATAAATGATCTATAGTGCAAGTGGTAACATTAAAAATGACCTTCAATTTATTCAAAATACAATCCTCCTTCAAATTCTGTACCAGACAAGAACATAAGAAATAGAATGTGTGGATCCTTCAGCACATTGTATCTATGCTGCCATTCAATAATATCATGGCTAATTTTTATTTAATGCCACTTTCTGAGGGCTTGTCTGTTGACTGCAGCACCAGTTAGTGAATTCTGGTTGGAAGCCAAGGTGATTCATTTTCAAGCCTATTCAGTATATATAAAGCAGTTTAGCAGCATGGTGACGGGATTCATATTTCTTTAGAGCAGTACACAAACAAAAAACTCCCAAAACCAAATTTACATCATATGTACATTGGAAACAAACAGAAAATAACCAAGTCAGATTTCCAAATATAACTGTTATCTTGCACAGCTCCAGATGTTTTAGCAGTTGAGTCTTTGTATCATTTGTTAGCAGATTTATTCAGGTACCCATCGGAACAACTAAATGGCCAAGATTTTTTTTTTGTTTTAAACTTGCTGCTAACATTGCCTGCTGAGGGTTTGAAATATGCTACATACCAGGAAAATTTTTAAAAAAAGGAATCTATCTAACAGCAGTTACCTTGTAAGAATACCAGTGCTGCCCTATTGATTTATTTTACTGTGGTCCTATAAAATGAATAAGAACATTTTTCATCCTTGTGCTTTTGCTTCAATGAAACTTGATTATTGTCTCAAATTAGAGTGAAGACAAATGTGCAGTTTATGCTGGGAGGCATTTTCTGTACAAACCTGTAATTTCAGTTACAATGCATTCTGAGCAATCCATGTAAAACATATTTCCAACTTGGCAATACTTTCAAGGTTTTAGCTTTATTAATGTGGACTAACATTTTTCTCAAAGTAATCATAAAAATGGGTTTGAGGCAGTTATTTTATACAACACAATCTTTATCTTTGTTTTTTTTTAATAAAATTGCAGAAAATAATTTTTGTACTGAATATTCAATGCCATTACTTCATCACAACTTACAAGAGTGTCAAATCAAATATTGTCTCCCCTCACAACCAGAATCAAATGTATTGCTTGGAACTTCTCCACGACCACAGCTGAATGGAGACACCTCCAGTAACAAATTGGCTTTATGGAGTGGTTTCAACATGAAAATGTGTTCAACGTCACAAAAACTAAGGTGGGGTGAATAAAAGGTAGTTTGTAAAAAATTAATTTTAATTATAGTCGCATAATGTAGTGCGCGTTGAAAGAACCATAGACTTGTTGATCCAAACCAAGGCTTTTATTAACTAAAAGACTGGAGCCTATCACATGTAGGTCGACCAGTCCAGAATGACCTGGTCTGGCTAGGAGCAATCCTTGAAGACCTGCCAGTAGGTGTGGCTACACTCTCAGCTAATCACAGTCATCCTACACTACCATCTGTACATATACACATTGGTGATAGAATCACACATAGCAAGACAGAGAGGTTGGAAGATGCACAGAAGATATTTCAGAGTGTAGGGTCCTGGTGCCTAAAGTTACAGTCAGTGGGGATGTGGAGGAGTGGAGTACATTCAGAAGGGGAATGCTAAATGAAAGGAAAGGAAGAGGCCAGGAAAGAATTTGAACAAAAGAATGCAAATTTTCAACTGGAAGGATTGGGGAATCAGTGAAGGATGGCAAGAGGTGTCCTTGACTTGTTGGGCAAGAGAAAGAGGGAATGCAACAGAAGCAGTTGGAAGGATCATCTTGGACCTCATGGAAAAAGAAGTGGAGGAACCTTTTTTTACTGGAGTTGAGGCTGGAGGAAACAAGAAGAGAATTTTAAGAGGAATACTGTGATATTGTGAGGTAAGTTATTTGTGAATCTACTTGCTGGAATAGGAAAAAATCCTTGATGGTATTCAATGTCAGTGAGCCATTCTGGAAATGGATGGATAATCCAGTTGTGCATCAGAATTAACCTGTTAAGGATATATTCTTTGTTGAACCAATTTTGTCTGCAAGCAAATCTTACTGACTTCAGCTCCAGCATTGCAATGAACCAATAAAGCCAATGGATCTGACATTATAAACTACTCAGATGTATTCTGCTGCCAGAACAGGTTTATTAATGTCAGTTTCAGAGCTGCAGTATTATTTTCTCATTGATCCACTTATAAATTTAATAACCTCAATGTCAAGCAAATGCAAGCTTCTGAGTTTTTTGACTGATTACAACTAAGGACATCAGTAAACTGCTACTTAGTTACTTCAGAAAAAATGAAATTGAAAAATTACTGCCTTTCAAATCACAAAGAATGAAATTTATGATCCATTTGAAAACCTGTGTCGTTTATTACCTTACTTCTAAAATGAATCAGCTGTGAGTGATCAGTAAAGATATGGTGCCCTCCATAATGTTTTGGACAAAGACACTTTTTTCCCCCCTTCATTTGCCCCTGTGTTCCACAGTTTTAAATTTGTAATTAAATTAACCACAGAAAGGATGGCCAGATGACAGTTTGCCAAGAAGTATTTAAAAGAGCTTACAGAATTCTGGAAAAAGGTCTTATGGACGGATGAGACCAAGATTAACCTGTATCAAAGTGTTGGCAAGAGCAAAGTGTGGAGACATAAAGGAACTGCCCAAGATCCAAAGCATACCACCTTTGCCATGGTTTATTTCTTGTAGTGTAACTCTGTGCTTCTATTCATGAAATCTTCTGCAGACTATAGACATTGACATATCCACACCTGCATCGTGAAGTGTGTTTCTGATCTGTCAGACATAGGTTTGGGGATTTTTCTTCATTATGAAGAGAATTCTTCCATCATCAGCAATGGAGATCTTCCCTGGAATTCCAGACCCTTTGTGATTACTGAGCTCAGCAGTACGCTCTTTCTTCCTAATAATGTTCCAAACTGTTGACTTAGGTAATCCTAAGGTTTGGGCAATGTCTCTTACTGTTGTTTGTCAGCCTCATAATGGCCTCGTGCTGTAAAATAGCAATGGTGATCAAAAGCTTAGAAGCAAGCCTACTTCTCTTATACCTGCACCAATTAAGCAATTGAATACTTAGAAACAACCGTGAAGCCAAATGTCTCTCTATACATAGAGGGGACTATGTATAAAAAGTGCTGCAATTTCTACATGGTCAAATCAAAATGTATACAAATAACCTTGAATAAAATCTGGAATGTGCACTTTAATTACATGTGAATTGTTTGATTAAAAATTTTAAACTGTAGAGCACAGGGCAAATAAACAAACAATGTGTCTTTGTCCCAAACATTATGGAGGGTACTGTATTTTTGCCAGTACAGGTTCTTTCAACTGATTCGCTAAATCTATGCTTGACCTGTTCACTTAGAATCCATAACCTTGGTAGAGTGTGTGGTTTGTGCATCATGAGTTTTCCAGCGCTGAATATCTTGCTTTCCTTTCTGATAACTTTCCTTTGAAATCATACTGTTAAAACATTTAATAAAACTGAAAGCATTGGAAATGCTCAGTAATTTAGACATCTTTCATGAAGAGAGAAACAGAGTCAAGTACAAACAAATAAATATTTCACTTGGAAGAGTGTTTTGGACACTAGACATTAGGAAGAACCCACTGTTGCAGGAAAAAGAATCCCAATGCAAAATCTTCATTGTTCATTTCATTCCATGGATACTGCCTGTCCAACTTTTGATTGTTTGCTCCATTATTGCAATTCCAGGAATTTGAAGGAAAATGCTGTGAGAACAGCAATGGGTAGTAATGTTAAAGGAATAGAATACCAGTGGGTTCCAGAGGGAATGGTCCCTTCAGACTGCTGAAAAGGAAAGGGAAGGGGAAGATGTGTCTGGTGATGGCATTACTCTGGAGGTATTAAGTAGGTTGGAAGATAATGGTGAATAGGGGGGATGAGACAGAATGCAGGAAAATAAATATCTGTTAAACAATTATATTTACATTGTTGGGTTGAATGCTACTGGCAGTCCAATCCAAGGATTTGCAATGGTATTTTTAAAAGGAAGTTCCAAGAAGAAAGATACTTGGCACATTGCAGGGATCTTACCCTGGAAACTAAATAAACCCAAGAACTAATTTAGCTTAAAGAAACTAAAGAACCCAAGAAACCAAGAACTGAAAGCTAAAGAAAATCACTTGATACAAAAGGGAACACAAAAGGCAAGACGAAGGAGATGATCGTGGACTTCAGGAGGACCAGGAATGACCACCCTCCACTGCACATCAATAACTCTGTAGTTGAGAGCACCAAGTTCCTTGGAGTTCACTTAACTAGTGACCTATCGTGGATGCACAACATCTCCTCACTTGTCAGAGGTGAAACAGTGAATGCACTTCCTGAGAACGTTTTGAACAGTGTGATGGTACAGATTCTATCACCAATGTGTATCTGTACAGATGGTAGTGTAGGATGACTGTGATTGGCTGAGAGTGTAGCCGCACCTAATGGCAGGTCTTAAAGGATTGCTCCTAGCCAGACCAGGTCTTTCTGGACTGGTCGACCTACATGTGATAGGTGGCATGGACTCATGGGCCAAAATGGTCTGTTACCATGCTCAATGTCTAAATTTAATTTAAATTTAAAATCAAAGCTTGAAAATAGCAAACATCAGTTGAACAGACACACCAAACGCATATAAAGGGGGAAAAAACAGGGTCTGCTGGATTTATCTGGATCATGTTATCGCGATGCTATTGTAATACAATGTAATGTTGGCAACTGCTCAAAAGGGATCATGTTTCATTACTTGAAACTGCTTTGAGTCTGCAAATTTTCTAAATTGACATTACGTTTATTTATTTTATGGAGTTCATTAGCATCAGTTTGTTTCTGTCACACTTAACCACAATCAATCATATTCTGCCATATTATTCAAAGGTAGTGGCAAACAAGGTGTTCTTTGTCTAATTGTGAACAAGGCCATTTTGTCAAACATCATGAAAGAATTGTGTTTGACATAACTGAGGACTGCATGGGTACTCAAGGATGTTTCGCACATCTTAAGCTGTTTCATTTACAGGATTTTTATTCAAATGTATCTTGTTTAATCAATTTCAGTCAAAGACTAAGATACTAAAATCAATTCACAACTGTAGATTCATCAATACAACAATATTAAAAACATTATTTGATATATATATTTCAAAAATACTCTTCAGTTTTACTGAACATCAGCCTATGTAATTTGCAGGCCATAATTTATTGGGTTATCATATTTAAAATGTACACCTCGAAGAATCAAGTAAGAAATGGTCTTTCTACATTCCAATAGGGCTTGTTTGTGTTAAAAGTAGACATCTTTTAAATCTAAACAAATTATTTAAAAAAAATAATGATTATATTCTTGTTGTCCTGTATTCGTTCCTCCTTGAATGCAGAATAGAAATGACTCAATTAGATATAATTCAGTACATTTTACTACAAGCTCCCATTTCATTTAGAGTCTGAATCACTTTAAGGGTAAGTACAAACTGCAACCATTCACAGCTGTGGGGACTGGATGGCAACTTTAAACAGAGTAATAAAGTCTTGATCCTTCTGCCAACAAGTTCTAATCGCCTTGGGGCAAAATTTTCCGGCCCGTATGAGATAGAGTCCAAGGTGAATTAAGTCAGCTATGTAGTTCAAACACCTGATCGGAGATGTAAAATGCAGAGTTGCCATGTCAACATGTTAAAATCTTATTTTGAGAACTTGGCTTTTAACAAGGAACAGCCTTCAACAGTGTATTGGTTGTTGATAGAATAAGGAGTCCAGGGACCATGAAACAGTACAAGCTGACTCTTGTGAAGGTCACTTCAAACAAGGCATTGTCCCATTTCATTGGTCTAATTCAATTGTTTTGCAGAATTTGGATGGTAAGTTGGCTCATCTTTAGCCCCAGGAAAAGGAGCAAATGAAATAGTTACTTTTAAAATTTAGGAACTTTTTTCCAGATGTGCCTAAGAGAACCCTAATAACTTGTCATGATGTTGATGTTGGAGATGCAAAACCTATCAAACAATATCCATATCGAATATATGCTGAAAAGCACAGACTGGTATATCAAGAGATTGAACATATGTTAAAAAATGATATTAGATATTTCATCTCAGATTGGAGTTCACCTTGTGTCCTGTGCCTAAACACAGATGGGATGGTTAGATTTTGCACTGATTATAGAAAAGTTATTGCAGTAACAAAGACAAATGGTTATCCTATCCCTAGGGTGGATGATCTTACGAAGATGGACTTATTAAAAGGTTACTGGTTTGTTCCTTTAACTGACAGAGGTTGGGAAATTACTGCATTCGTAACCTCATCGGGGTTATATGAGTACAATGTTTCATTTAGAATGAAAAATGCTCCAGGAACATACCAAAGAATGATTAAATCAATGATTTAAGACTTAGGATGGTTATATTGATGATTTAGTTATGGGGAATGACAACTGGGAAACACATATTTCTGAGTTAGAGAAATTGTGACAAACTTGCAAAAACAAACCATACTATTAATTTAGCTAAAAATGAATTTGGCTAGCTACTGTGATTTATCTTGGCTATGTTGTTGGTCAAGGCAAGTTGGCACCTGCTCAGGTTAAAGTTCAAATGATTTCAGAGTTTCCCATTCCCACAGGCTGTGATGAGGTTTTGGGGAATGGTAGGGTATTATCAAAAGTTCTGTTAAAATTTTGCTGATATCGCCCTTCCCTTGACTAACCTTCTGAAGGGTGAAAAGATTGTTTGGACAGAACTTCATCTGGAAGCATTTCATAAACTAAAAGCCATTTTATGTCACCAGCCTGTACTTAAGTCACCTACCTATGAAAACCATTTTCCTTAGCAGTAGATGCTAGTGATAAAGCTGCAGGAGCATGTTATTACCAAAGAATGGCTTTGATGATATTGATCAAACAGAGGCTTACTTAGCCAAAAAAAATTCAATGACTATCAGAAAAATTATTTTACCATTGAGAAAGAATTATTGTCACTTGCACTGGCTTTGAATCTGCTCAGATCAGGGACCACTTGTTGTGTATACTGACCATAATCCCTTAGTGTTCTTGAGTAAAAGGAAAAGCAAAAATAGACAATTGTTAAACTGGAGTTTAATTCTGCAGGAATATGATTTAATGATAACTCATATTAAAGGCAAGGATAATGTAATTGCTGATTGCCTTTCAAGATGTTAAGTTTGCAGTGTTTTGCAGCAAATTGTAACTTAATATCTGTATCCACTGCTGAAAAAAATGTTATTATTGTCTGTGTTGTATCATGTAACAATAGTGAATCTATTATTTTAAACATTGTAGGATGCAATTAACATTTTACTCTGACAGATCAAAATTTTCGTTTTAGGGGAAGTAATATAAGCTCCTGTTTAATTTAGTGTGAGTATGACTTTAAGGGCTAGTACAGGCTACAACCATTCACAGCTGTGGAGAGACTGGATGGCAACAGGTAATACAGGCTAAACCCAAATTTGATACTTCGGAGAGGAGAAAAAAAACATCTGTTGCTTTTCCTGGTGACACAGGTGATGAGAGAGTCATGTGTGTAGAACACTGAAAGAACAGCACTTAATGGCCAGCAGCCATCTCATCAAACAAGAAGCAGAAATGACTTGATGTGATAATGGACAATGCAACTGATTCTCCCTGTCAGGGGAATTATTGAATCCCACCATGACCCAAGGAAAGGTCACTTCGATTGACCCATATCTGGGTTTTGGAAGCATCATGGAAGTCATGCATTTTGTTTCCCCCACACAAGGAAAGGGGAGTTATGACAACCATTCACACAAAAGGGTATTTCTCTAGAAGAAACGTGATGAGGATTCATGAGTTTTCAGCAATCTAATCACTCAGTTTCTTCTATCTCCTTCATGATTACTTCTATGCATCAGTTTAAAAGTCTGCATTTCCACAATGGATTTCTAAGAGTGAACACACACACACACACGAACACACACACACACACACACACACACACACACATATACATTTGGACATAGTTGGATTTGATTTGACTAATGTGTTATATTAGTAATTATTTATAAATATAGTGTTTAAAAAGAAAATAACACTGCGTTGGTGTATTTCCATTGCTGCTGGTCTGCAATGTAACAGTTTGAAGTAGTACATTTTAAAAATGTGTGAGGTGTTGCATTTTGAAAGGACAAACCAAGGTAGGGCATCCATAGTAAATGGTAAGGCACTGAAGAGTGCAGAAGGATAGAGGGGTCTGGGAATACAGATGCAAAATTCCCTGAAAGTGGTGTCATATATAGATGAGATTGTAAAGAGATCTTTTGGCATATTGGCCTTCATAAATCAGAATATTGAGTATGGAAGTTGGGATATTATGGTAAAATTTAATAAGACATGGGTGAGGCCAAATTTGGAGTATTGTGTACAGTTTTAGTTAACTATAAGAAAGATATCAATAAAATTGGAAGTGCAGAGAAGATTTAGAAGGATGTTTCCTGGTCTGGAAGCAGGTTAGGACTTTATACCCTGGAGAGTAGAAGAATGCAGGGTGATTTGGTAGGGGCGTATATAATTGTGATAGGTATAGATCAACCTTTTCTTTCCACTTACATACCACTTTAAGTAATCCCTATGCCATTGATGCTTTGTGATTAGTAAGGGACAAACTAGGCGAGAAGACCTGTTTTCTTTGCAGTAATATTCTTTGATTCTATATACTGTATATGGGTGCTATTGAATTACATTAATTCCCCCTCCCTTTATAGGAGCTAAAGAGGAAGACCGTGAAGTTGAAAGTACAGATGAAAAATGTAGTTGTTCAAAATGGTCAATAAAGTGGACTTTCCAACTTCAGAAGTCACAAAATCACATTGAGACGTACAAGTGGGAAAAAATGCAAAAATATTTCAAGGATATCTGTGTGAGCTATAATGTTCATTCCTGTATCATTCTGAGCAAAACCAACTGACTTTAGGTCTCAATCTGTCCCTCTTGTTTTGGCAAACAAGGAAGTGAGAAATTGAATAAATGGAATGGTAATAAAGACAAGCAGAGTGACTTGGCATTGTGAATTGTAGAAGTGCTATTCAATTACTTGGTGATCAGAAGCTAACATTGAACCAGTGGTTGCTGTTGAGGAAGATGGAATACTACTCCAAATGATTCATATGCAGAGCAGGCAGAAACCAAAAATTTTACCAAGTTTGATCCATGATCTCATTTGAATATGAATAAGGCATACTTGACAATCAATGCACATAAATGCACAAAACTATTTTACAGAGAGAAATTGATCAAAGCTCTTTCAAGTTACATTGCACAGGATATTGTAAAGTCTAGACAGTAGTCTCTATAATCATTTTAACAAACTAATAGACACAAATAGTGAAGAAAATATTTTAGAATGTTTTTTAAGTAATTTTCAGGGAAACATACAAACCAAATGTCAGGCTCCAGAAATAATGTAAATGTGCATGTGTTCAGAGAGAATTTATTTTTTCCCCCAGGCTAAAAGAGGATGATGCATGAGTAGGCTCTTTCCACAAAGATTAAGAGAGGTAAATACGAGAGGACATGGCTATAGGGTGAAAGGCGAAAGGTTTCGGGGGGGGATCTTCTTCATTCAGAGCATGGTGGAGGGGGGGGGTGTGCCACGTGATGGCGTGGGGTTAGACTGATAATCCCTGCTCTCTTAGAAAAAGTAGAGAAAATGTGCCAAAAAAGGTTATAAAAGTTACAGAAAATATATGAAACAATTGTCTGAAGACACATAGAAGACATCAACAATATCACCAAAGAAGGATAAAGGACTTACTGTTGTACAAGAAACCAAGCAAGAAAAAGAACAAGAAGAGGAAGAGAGGCCTACCTTAAGAAAGGATCCTGGAGCTGTCCATAAGGTAGTATCTAAAGGAGAGAGGACAGAAGCTTGGGAGACCTTGGCCACTGCTGCACAAGGTCTTCCCGACAATGGCCACTGATATCGGGTGAAGAAGTGATTCTGCGCAAAGAAATGGAGGGAATTTAAAAAACGATTCCAGACACCCAGAGCTCCAGTGATCAAGAAGACCGGGAAAAGCAAAGGAAAGAACAAGAACGACCTACAATCAAGAAAGAAAGATACAGCAGCTTCTTTATCTTCTGGTGAATTAAAGCAAATGTTAGATTTTTGTCGACAATCCATGGAAGTGTTAACTGATGAAGTCAGGAAGACTGGTGATAAGATGGAAAGATTAACACAACAGGTGGACACTAGATTTGAAAGAGTGGATGGAAAAATTAAAGGAAATGAATTGGAGATTCAAAATCTGAAAGATCAAATGAAGAAAGCACAAGCAGAAGCAGCTGCAAAGCATGATCGGTTAATGCAAAAGATAGATGTTTTGGAAAAATTCAGTAGACGGAATAATATCAAGATTGTTGGACTTAGAGAAGGCGACGGGGGTCAAGGCTGCATTTCAAGGTGATTTGGAGATAGAACTAGCCCATCGGGCATTGAGACCTAAACCTCAACCTGGCCAAAGGTCCCATCCAATACTTGTCAGATTCCTTCGATATGAAGTAATAGAGAAGATATTGGAGCTGGCAGCGAAACAAGCTAAAGAAAGACAATTACCTTTGATATAATGGAAATGATTTTATTTTATCCAGACATAAGTTTTGATTTGCTGAAAAAGAGAAAGGAGTTTAATCCGGTTAAATATGTATTGTGGAAAAAAGTCTATGCCTTTGTTTTGAGATATCCAGCTGTTTTGAAAGTATTTTTCCTGGGAGGGAGGAATAGATTTTTTACTGAGCCTAATGAAGCAAAGGTATATGCCGATTCATTGCCTGTTAAAGATCAGCTGATGGTTGTAGACACTTGAATTTATTATATAACTGAGAGGTTTTGCTGTAACTGAAAATACATCGAGTTTCAAGAGAGTTAAAAAGGGGAGGAAGATTTAACCTATATTGTGCGTGATCTAATATACTGGCTAAGATTAATAGATTAAAAGGTCTATTGATAAGCTTATAATAAGGGATGGTATGATGTTTCAAGTGAGTTAGTGGGGAATGTGATGCTGAGCATTACGCTATCATAGGCACTAATGTGACCAGTTTTGCATCCCGTATAGATCAGGATGATAGAGATGCTTTAACATCACGCGCCTCTGGACTTTTTCTTTATCTTTCTTTTTCCTTCCTTTTTTTTTGTTTTTTTAGCCTGGACTGTTTATAGATGGAAGATATTATATGGGGAGGGTTGGGTTGTATGGGGAGATGGAGAGCGATGCTGGAGGGATATAGGTTTTAATTTTGATGTCTAATGTCAGGGAAATTGTCATTTATTAGTATTAATATTAATGGAATTCAGAATCCGATAAAGAGAAAAAGGTTATTGAATTATATGAAAAAAAACTAAAGTAGATGTGGCTTTTATACAAGAAACTCATTTACCAGAGATAGAACATATGCAATTAAAGAGAGACTGGGTAGGGGGTATTCTCTTCTTCATTTAATTCTAAAGCTAGAGGAATTGTGATATTGATAAACAAAAGTCTGCCAATTGAAATATTGGATTTAATGACTGATTAAGTGGGGAGGTATGTGATGATAAATTGCACAATATATTCTGAATATTGGACTTTGATGAATATATATGCACCGAATGGAAAAAAAAAACTCAGAGCATGGTGGGAGTGTGGATCTGATGTGAAAAATGTTGGCTCACTCTTAAGTTTTAAGAATACATTGGATTGATACATGGATGGGAGAGGTCTGGAGGGTTATGGAGTGGGGACAGGTCAGTGGGACTAGCGGAATGATGTTTCAGCACAGACTATAAGGGCTGAATAGCCTGTTTGCTGTAGTGCTCTATAGTTCTATTTGAATTGCAGCCTTTCAAAAATAAAAGTTTCTTTGCCTTTACAATTGTGTCTCCTTGAGTATGGTACAGTTCTATTCTAGACCTTCAGCTATATTTAAGGTGGAGGCAGATTGAAGTTATGAGAATTATGAAGAACTGACACAAATGCAGAAAAGCCGGCATAGATCAGCAATGATCGTGTTGAATGGTATAACTGGTGTGAGGGGCTTGAGGGTCCATTACTCCTATCTTCTTTGTTCTTTGTCAACCCTTGCAACAAGGCTGACACCATTACATTGGTTTCCAACAAAAGTTGAAAAATTGCTTTTGGATACTGGTGAGTGAATTAGTTCACTGCAATACAACACGTTCATTGAAACTTCCATGTTTTACTTTGAATTATGATGTAGGGGCTGTAATGGGTGATGGTTGAAGATCAATTTTATACACATCTTGCACATTGAGGAAAAATGGAAAAAAAACTGTATTCAAATTGAAATGAGACTTCAGAAATTGTCTTTGTGCTTAAGAAGGTTAATGAATTCCTTATCTGAGATCTTTTCTCTCATTCAGAATAGAATACAATAGTTTCATGCTATGCATTATGAGAATAAAGTTTTCTTTATGGGCTACATGAGATAAATATCCTGAAAGGTTGGTGGATAAATGCATGAAATTAACAATAACATCCTCATAGATCAATACTGTGATCATTAAGAGAAGGGATTGATAATTTTCTAGTGCTCATTGATAGACACTCAAAATGGATTGAGGCAAAACATGTCAGCTGTATAATCGAGGATATAATTGAAGAATTGAGAATTATTTCTTCTTGTTATGATTTACCAGGGACAATCTCAGTAGCCTTAACAATGCACACATTTTATTGTTTTCTATTTGTGCATTCCAGGAAACAAAATGATATTAAGTACATAATTATTTCACCAAACTCTTCGTTAAATGGTGTATTCGAGATATCACTGTAAATTGCCAAAGATAGTCTGTACAAAATATATTACAGAAGTCCTGAGAGTGAGATTTTAATAAGCAAACGCTTTACTAAACCACAGACTCATGCCACCTTCTATAAAAGGTTATAATCCCACAGAGACACAAATGAATATACATCCCAACACCTGATTGGATTTGCTTGAGCCAAATTTTCATGGGAGAATGGAAAGGAGGCTGTTGAGAAAAATGAAATTGTGATTCAAGTCATGGAAAGAAACAATTCAAATGACATAATAGAATTTATCACTTTACACCACCGAGCATATCATATTATTAGGAAATGGATTACACGAGTGATAGTTGAATTATGTAGGACATGCGAAAATAGGAAATAGAGATAGGCACAGATACCACCTAATTTCAACAAAAGGTAAGCAATTGAAATGATTATGAGTATACACCAGGACTTGATTCACTAAAGATTATGGAAAAAACAAAGGTTCAAAGGTTCCTTTTTACTGTCAGGTAATACACTAAAAAATGTAACATACATGAGATACTTTAACTTTTGTCTGCCATAAGACAGAGTCATGAGAATTGCTTGGTGCCCATAACAACAGGAGAAAGAGAAGTAAAAGAGAGACCCTTCAGAGTTACTGAGTGTCCGTGGATTTGCCTCCAGTGCTCCCACAGCCCCTGCAACTGCAGAGACGCCTGTTCAATCCTTTAGCATCCCAAGCTCCAGGTCCAAACCTCCGATAGGATCAGGAAGTCTTCAGCGCCAGAGGCCCTTCAGGATCCCTTTGAATTCTTGCTTCAACACCTGGCTCCCATGAGCCATACTGCAGCATCCTGCAGCCTGTGTGAGTTGGTCGCCCACAAGTTGCCAGCAGCCTACAGTCTGTGTGGGTCCTTTGACTGCAAGTCACCAACCACCCACAGCCTGTGTGGATCCTTCACCCACTGAGCTCCTCACTGGTCTGCTACCCTGGTAACCATCGCTGTAAGGTTATCCCCTATGCTTCTCTCAGTGGAAGTGTTCTCCCCATTTCTAGTGCCCAGCACCACCCTACTTCTCCTCTGGAGTCTGCAACCCCTCATGGTACACAAACCAGCACAGGTGTCATCATCTTGGACACAGACCTCATAGTTCAGTGGTTCTCAACCTTTTTTCTTTCCATTCACATACCACTTTAAATAATCCCTATGCCATTGGTGTTCTGCAGGTATGGCAGCAATGCCGTTTTTTTTTAAGTGCATATGTTCACACACAAGCCCACAATACTCCATTGAATTGAATCCAAAATGAAACTTTCTCCAAGAAGTGGGTACAATGTCAATAACACATTCTCTTAGGATATTAAAGAGATTAAGAGAGCTTTAGAAATATATTTAATGTGAATATTATTCATGAATGAATCATGCATGAAGAATGAATATAGTGTGATTAAGTGGATATATTTTCACACAGCTCAGTATTGGTTAGTAAATGAGAACCGTGTGTTCCTACAATTCTCTATAGATGTAAGGAAGGTGCTTCATGACTACCCCTCAACTTAACGTTTCAATTTAGTTTTGAATAGAGTCACCAATGTGCATTGAGGAGGTAAATGCAAGTTAGCCGGTAGCTTGCTGGGAAATGTCAGCTATTCGACATGAACATGTAATTCCTCAGTGTATGAGTTAAGTCTTGCTGGGTATTCTCATTTTCACTCTGGCATAGATAGACATGGCAGAGTGCAAACCAACAGCAGTTTTACAGCAGATGTGCCTGCCATATCTGGCAACTGAAGCTGCACAAAATAGAAGTCTAGTATTAAATGGGATCAGAAAAGTTCATTGAAAAAGGAAAATCCTGGAAACAGTTCAGGCAGCATCTACAGAAAGAAAGAAAACAAGTTTGCATTTCAGATTGTGGAGCTCGCATCAAAACTGGAAAAAATGAAAAAAAAAAGGTTTTGAGTTGCAGAGGGTAGGGAATAATAAATAGGACAAAGGGAAAGTCTTTTATATAGTGAGGCAAGCATTCCATGGTGATATGCTCATTAATAAACCACAGGAGAACCCTAGCCAAAAGAAACACAAACAAGGCAGTGGAATCAGACAACATTCCTGGTCGGGTACTGAAGGACTGTGCAGACCAACTGGTGGAGGTTCTTACAGACAACTTCAACATATCATTGCGGCAGTCTATCATCACCACAGGTTTCAAGACAGCAACCATTATCCTGGTAACAAAGAAGGCGACTGTAACAGGCCTCGATAACTACAGCCCAGGGCCACTGATCTCCATCATTATGATATGCTTTGAGCATCTGGTGATAGACCACATCAAAGGGAACCTCCCAGAAATACGATACTTTAAAAAAAATTTGCCTACAGGCAGAACCATTCTACTGATGATGTGATAGACTTTTCCCTCCATGCCATCTTGTCCCACCTGAAGAACGACGCATCACATCCCAGTCTGCTGTTCGTTGACTTCAGCTTGTTGCTTAATATGATCATACTCCACAGGGTGATGGAGAAGCTGTTCCCACTGGGACTCAAAGCCCCTCTCTGTAACTGGATTCTGGCCATCCTAATGGATAAACCATAGTCTGTCCAGGTTGGCATAGATCATTAAGCAACATCGCGCTGAGCATTGGCGTGGCTCAGGGCTGTGTACTCAGCCCACTCTTCACACTAACTCATGACTGCAAAGCCAGAGCCAACTTCAACAGAGTCATCGTTTGCAGATGACACAACAGTAGTTGCCCTTTTCAGCAACAATGATGAGTCGCACAACAGAAAAGAGGTGGAAAATCTTGTGAAATGGTACAAGAATAACAAACAGTCTCAACATGGACAAGATGAAAAAGATGATTGTGAGCTTCAGAAAGACCAGGGATGCCCACCCTCCACTTCACATTAATAGCTCAGTAGTGGAGAGAATAGAGAGCACCATGTTCCTCAGGATCCACTTCAGAAGTGATCTGTCCTGGATATAGAACATCTCCTCACTTGTCAAGAAGGCTCAACAGTGACTGCACTTCCTTAGAAAGCCGAGGCGGGCAAAACTACCGGCCACTATCCTGTCAACTTTCTATAGGAGCTCTAACAAGCGCATCCGAGCTGCTGCATCACAGTGTGGTACAGTTGCTGTAGAGCAACAGATCGGAGGTCAAGCCACTGGACCATAAGAGCGGCAAAGAAGATCGCTGTGGTCTCTCTCATCCCCATCGATATGATTTATCGGGATTGTTCTCACAAAATCAGTGAGAGCCCCTGCTGCCCCACATGCAGCATCTTTCTTCTACTCCCATCGAGAAAGAGATAAAGGAGTATCAAAGCCAGAGCCACCAGGTTGAGAAATATCTTCTTCCCATGGGCAGTGAGATTGCTTAATGACTGATGAACTGCTCATACAAACCCTCTGTGACTACTATATATTTAACAATAATATTTGTTTATTTTAATGTTTGTACATTTGTATGTACATGCTGTGCATATGCATCAGTTGTCTATATGTGTGTTATGTCTGAAAGCCTGTATGTGTGTTTACAGTTTTTTGCTGTTAAATGCAGGACAGTGCGGTTGTATAAAATGGAAACTGAAGTGTGTGGAGAGGGAAAAGCTCATTGAATGTAATAGATAATTAACCCCACAGCAGAATGAGCCATTCCTGTGGAAGTGAAAGCATATTACCTTAACTTGTTGAATTCAATATTGAGTCCAAAAGACTGCAATCTGTCCTGAAGGAAGATGAAGTGCTGTTCCTTAAGCTTGTATTGGTCTTCATTTATACAGTGAAGGAGGTCGCAGAAAGATGGGTGTATAGGTTAAAACCTTGTGTTTTTGATTCTTAGTTAATTTTGTGCCTGTCTCTTTAAGAGAACTATTGTATGTAGTGTTACCATAGTGACTATGGTGTAGTATGTCATAATATCCACCCAGGCTAACTGCTTGCTGTATTTCTACAAAATGTGAAAGAAACATGTGCACAAGAATTTTTTTTTAAATTTTGTATCTCTATTTTACAGTAAATGCTTTGTTATTCACCGTTATAAAAGTCTTATTGCAAAGCAATGCAAAATGTTTGTCTCTTCTTTCAATGAATTAAAACTACATAATGTAATAGCCATAGAGTTTGATTTATTGGATTAAAGTGATCAACATTTGGGATATCACAGTTCACACTTTGGAAGATGATACTTTGAAATTATGATATATTAGAATAAGGAAAGTGTTGTCTACAATGCGTCGGGTTGGAGTGGATGGAGATTTAAAATACCAGACACTAGAAACTCCAGGTTACCTGTAGACTAAATGAGTTGCTCTGCAAAACAGATACCAAATATATTTGGCTTCCCTGTTGTAGAGAAGAGCACATAATGAAAAGTGAATGAGTACATTGGATTGGAGAAGTGTAAATGAATCAGTGATTCAACCAGAGAGATTGATTATATCCCTGTGTGGTGGAAGCTGATAGGATATAGGAGCTGGTGTTTCATCTCCAGCAGTTGAAGACAATGAGAAGTGGGATAGTTGGTGGTGCTCAAAAAATGGACTGCAGTCACAAAGAGAATAGTACTTTTGGACTGCTGAAAGAGGAGGGAAAGGGGAGATGTGTTTGGCATGGAATTGATGGAAAATGACAGGAATTGTGAAGCTCACTAGAGCTCCCAATGTCCTGTCAATGGACTATCTCCTAGGCCCTGACCACCCACCCACACACGATCCGACGCCCTGTCCGCACGCCCACTGAAGCTACTGACCAAGGATCCTCGTTTCGGCCATCCACCCAGCTGAGCTCCCAATCCCACAACTGCAGATCCTCGCCCCGGCAATATGCCCACCAGAGCTCCTGACACCCCAGCCATAGACTCTCTCCTAGGCTCTCACCACCCACACACACAAGATCCCAACAGGATGGCTGCCCACCCACCAAAGCTCCCTGAACCCTAACTGCAGACCCTCGCCCCGGCCACCTGAACACTGGAGCTCCTGACACCCCAGCCACGGACCCTTATCTCCGACGCCCATCCACCCAAGCTCCTGACATCCCAAATGTGGACAACATGCGGTCCCAGCCATCCGAGCTCCCAAAGCCTTGAACAACACAGGTATTTACCGTGGTCAAAAGCATGACGCCCCCTCCCGAAATTTGATCCAAAAAACTCAACTATAACATGAGTATTTACAGTAATGATTTTTAAAAAAATTTTTTGACTAATTATTTTTTAAATTGTGATAGTATTACAGATTTTGATAGGTTGAACAGTTACCAAATCTTATTGACTGGTCTGACTAAGATTTGCTTTTGCCATTCTTATGACAGAATTATGTCACTTAAGTCCATACCACTGCAGCTTCTCAGCACATTTGTGTAAACTGACACAGGGCCCAGGCCCAAAACATTAGTTATCCTTCCTATGGATGCTGCGTTGCCTGCTGAGTTTCTCCAGCATGTATGTGTATTGCACTCAATCCCAGCAACTGCAGATTTTCTTTTTTTTAACTACAGCAATCTTCAGAGTGTAAATTATCAATGATGGATTCACAGATGTAGATTTTCTGTATAACTGGTAGGTCAGCAGCAAGTGCAGGTGGCTTGTCACTGGTGGCAGTTTCTTACTCATTGGGAAAAGAAACACAGCTATTCTGCCTGCTTCACTTTACAGACGAAGAAAATAATCCCAATTTGAATTGTTTCAATTTGATTAATAATGTAATTTAACTCAGACGCCATTTCAGGCAGGGTTAAAAAAAACATAGTAAATCTCGTCAATTGATCAACACAACTAATGAATTATTCATTAATAATGTGCATTCCCTTCAGTATTAGTAAGTTGCTCTCTTACTTTGGCTTACATTTGCAATCTAACTGGGTTAGCCATTTTCTTTTTCTCTGCCTGCTTAAAACATATTACTGAAGTAGTTTTTTCACCAAAAATTTATGGCATGAGAAAGACATGTCTGTACTTCAAGTTAAATAGATTATATTTTAAAATTTTCAAGGCTGAACAATTATTTGTAGAACTCCAGCAGATATGTCCATTGAAAGAAGGTAAGAGACAGTAAAGAGTCATTAGATGCTGTGCTATACAGATGAAACAATAGGCAGGGTGTTGATCTCCATTGTGTAGAGCGCATTGAAAGAACCAAAGGCTTGTTGATCCAAACCAAGGCTTTTATTAACTAAAAGACTGGAGCATATCACAAGTAGGTCGACCAGTCCAGAATGACCTGGTCTGGCTAGGAACAATCCTTTAAGACCTGCCAGTAGGTGTGGCTACACTCTCAGCCAATCACAGTCATCCTACACTACCATCTGTACATATATACATTGGTGATAAAATTTGTATTATCACACCTTGCATGTTCGCTGAGGAATAACTTTAGGCCCGTTCAAGCAAGGAAAATGCCCGACTGTCAAGGCAGAGGGTTCTCTGCAATTACGCCGAGAGACATACATTCCTGATTGTGCTGTGGCTGGATCCAAGGCGCCGAATGCAACCCTTCTCGAGGAAGGATCAGTGGAAGAGTGCTGCTCTCCGTGCGCCTGACCTGAATGTACAGCCACGGGCTGATGATGCCGTCAGCCTGCGATCCATCTCCCCACTCACCCCTCTCCCTCCATGATCCCCTCAAGGCAGGGACGGCGGGCGGGCGGGCGGGAGCCATCAGGGCAGCAGGAGCTGGCAGGAGCTGTCAAGGCAGGGGCAACCAGTACAGGCTGTGACAGCCTCACCTGGCCACTTCAGTCTTTGAGAGGCCACCCTCTGTAGCTCAAGGCACAGCAGAGCAATGGCCATCTTCCCTACCCATAATCCCCCATGCAGCTGGAACTGTTCTGGAAACCACAGAGTATGGGTAGGGAAGATGGCTAATCCTCTGCCACCTATATAGGACAGGTTGTGCTACGGCCCCAATCGCTCCGCTTCCAGCGGCTCCAGGGGGCACGACAAAGCGCTGCTCAGCATGAATGTGACACTGGAGCAACCTTTTAGGGCTGCTCTATGAAAGCTAAATTTTATGTTTTCCCTCCAATTTGTTGCTGGCCTCCAGGTGGAGGCCTGGCATGAAATGGCCTCATTCTCCTGTGGCCCATTTGTGGGAAGGTGAAGGCTCTCTGAGAGACAGAAAACACAAAAGTAAGAATGTGTAAGGTTTTGCTGATGCACTTTTCGGTCATCGCTGGGATCCGGTCAGGTGAATGGTTGTCTCCATGAGGTACTGTGACATCATGAAAATCCAAAAATTGCATATGCTGCAAATCTGAAATGAAAACAGAAAAAATATTGAAGAGAATTTTTAAAAATGTTTCATCAGGATTCAAAGAGCTCACGAAGGGCCTTTACTTGAAATGTTAACTTTTTGTTTTTGCATAGATGCTGCCCAATCTACTAAATGTTTCCAAAATTTTCTTTTCTTTTTCAATATTTTTATTAACATTGAAATTTCACACCCAAAAATATAGAATATTTAAGTTAAAATTTATACATTGACATTCAAAAGGATACATTGCACTCATATTATTACATCCAAGGTACTCCACATTTTAATCAGATTATATTGTATTGATATATTATTTTATTATAGAAATAATTGAACCAAGCACCAAGAAGGAAGCAGTTTGCCAAAAAAAGACAAAATTCTTATCAGAGAGATAAATTATCTGATTAGTCAACATTTCTACCTTCATAACAATCAAAGATTATAAAAGTAACTCAAAAAGGGTCCCCACAATGTTTGAAAATTGACATTCAAATCAGAAATTCTTGCTATTACTGTGAGACCCTCAACTGTTTAACTCAAAATATTATGAATGTATAATACAGTGATTATCATTAAAGCCATTTTAAAAGCATACTTTCACCATGTGATGGATAAAAGATCACTTCTGCTTTCCAAGTTCTCTTGTTAAGAGGATAAAGAGATTAGTGAGTGAATGTGGAGTCCTATGTGGCATTGACAAGTAGTAGTGGAGCACTTGTTGATGGTGGCCTCAAGGGAGAATCGTGATCTAGCATTACGATAAGCCAAATTCAGCGGAGATTGTAGTGAGCAGATTGATAGGGATGGGTGCATGTGTCAGATAAGTTGTCAAGTGTCACACTAAGGGATCTGAAGCAATCTTGAATAAATGTTATGAAGATAGCTCTTTGTTTAACTTTTCTAATTCAGTGAAATAATTAAACTTCTTATTGTTTTGAATTTAAAGTGTTGTGATCACATTTCTATCCTTGTTGTTTTGGCATAAGAAATCAACAGCATTTAAAGAGTCCCTTTGACAACTTGTCCATACCAACCAAGTTAGTCCCATTTACCTACGTGGGTCCCATATCCCTTAAATTATTTCTCATCCACATACATGTCCAAATATCGTTGAATGTCAAAATGGTCACTGTTTCTTCTACTATCTCTGGATGTTCATTCCATATACAACCACCCTATCTATCTATGGTGTGAAGAAAGTGCACCTCAGGTTATTTTTACATTTTTCCCCTCTCATCTTAAATCTATGCCTTCTAGTATTAATCTACTCTGTGGGAAAAGGCTATGACGACTTACCTTATCTATGCCCCTCATTATTTTGTAAATCTCCATAAGGTACCTCCGTAGCCTCCTATGCTCCTGGGAAAAAAGTCTACCCAGCCTCTGTTTCTAATTCAAGCCTGCAAATCCCATTATTCTTGTGAATATTTTTTGCACCCTTTACAACTTAATGATATCTTTCATGAAGTTGGGGGACCAGAACTGTGTGCAATATTTCAAATGAGGTCTCACCAACATTTGGCACAGCTATAACATGAGCAACCTGCTCCTATGCTCAATTCCCTGACCAATGGAGGCAAGCATGCAAAATGCCTTCCTCATCACCCTGTCTACCTGTGTCACCACTTTCAGGAAACAATGTACCTGTGCCCTCAAGTCTGTTGGTTTGACATCACTCACTAGGACCCTACTGTTCTTCATGTAGATAGTGTGGACTCCTTCAGCCACATCTTGGTACCTAGGGCTGGTTTCATCTTCCTATCCCCAGAGACTGCTTCCAGAATTTTACCCAGCAGGACATGAGTAAATCTAAGGTTTGGCTTGGCATCTTTATCAACCATGCAGACAGCCACTAAAAACATAAACATCCACAATTCCCTTTAAAAACCCGTGCAAAACTGATCCATATAGCTCATCATCAGTGCGTGGTCTTCTTGAATAGGTGGGATACCAAAGAAATCGGTTGAGGATGCAGGTGAATCAAGTAAAACCTACTGAAAGAAAAAGCAGGTCTCTCATTCACTGATAAGTCCATCCTCCCTCCTTGCCCAACTTTCCCAATCACCCAGTCCCCTATTCTCATCCGGTTGTGAAGTAATAGTGCCACTCCAACAATCATCTTCATTCTTTCTTTGGCTTGGCTTCGCGGACGAAGATTTATGGAGGGGGTAAAAAGTCCACGTCAGCTGCAGGCTCGTTTGTGGCTGACAAGTCCGATGCGGGACAGGCAGACACGGTTGCAGCGGTTGCAGGGGAAAATTGGTTGGTTGGGGTTGGGTGTTGGGTTTTTCCTCCTTTGCCTTTTGTCAGTGAGGTGGGCTCTGCGGTCTTCTTCAAAGGAGGTTGCTGCCCGCCAAGCAGTGAGGCGCCAAGATGCACGGTTTGAGGCGTTATCAGCCCACTGGCGGTGGTCAATGTGGCAGGCACCAAGAGATTTCTTTAGGCAGTCCTTGTACCTTTTCTTTGGTGCACCTCTGTCACGGTGGCCAGTGGAGAGCTCGCCATATAACACGATCTTGGGAAGGCGATGGTCCTCCATTCTGGAAACGTGACCCATGCAGCTCAGCTGGATCTTCAGCAGCGTGGACTCGATGCTGTCGACCTCTGCCATCTCGAGTACTTCGACGTTAGGGATGAAAGCGCTCCAATGGATGTTGAGGATGGAGCGGAGACAACGCTGGTGGAAGCGTTCTAGGAGCCGTAGGTGGTGCCGGTAGAGGACCCATGATTCGGAGCCGAACAGGAGTGTGGGTATGACAACGGCTCTGTATACGCTTATCTTTGTGAGGTTTTTCAGTTGGTTGTTTTTCCAGACTCTTTTGTGTAGTCTTCCAAAGGCGCTATTTGCCTTGGCGAGTCTGTTGTCTATCTCATTGTCGATCCTTGCATCTGATGAAATGGTGCAGCCGAGATAGGTAAACTGGTTGACCGTTTTGAGTTTTGTGTGCCCGATGGAGATGTGGGGGTGCTGGTAGTCATGGTGGGGAGCTGGCTGATGGAGGACCTCAGTTTTCTTCAGGCTGACTTCCAGGCCAAACATTTTGGCAGTTTCCGCAAAGCAGGACGTCAAGCGCTGAAGAGCTGGCTCTGAATGGGCAACTAAAGCGGCATCGTCTGCAAAGAGTAGTTCACGGACAAGTTTCTCTTGTGTCTTGGTGTGAGCTTGCAGGCGCCTCAGATTGAAGAGACTGCCATCCGTGCGGTACCGGATGTAAACAGCGTCTTCATTGTTGGGGTCTTTCATGGCTTGGTTCAGCATCATGCTGAAGAAGATTGAAAAGAGGGTTGGTGCGAGAACACAGCCTTGCTTCACGCCATTGTTAATGGAGAAGGGTTCAGAGAGCTCATTGCTGTATCTGACCCGACCTTGTTGGTTTTCGTGCAGTTGGATAATCACGTTGAGGAACTTTGGGGGACATCCGATGCGCTCTAGTATTTGCCAAAGCCCTTTCCTGCTCACGGTGTCGAAGGCTTTGGTGAGGTCAACAAAGGTGATGTAGAGTCCTTTGTTTTGTTCTCTGCACTTTTCTTGGAGCTGTCTGAGGGCAAAGACCATGTCAGTAGTTCCTCTGTTTGCGCGAAAGCCGCACTGTGATTCTGGGAGAATATTCTCGGCGACACTAGGTATTATTCTATTTAGTAGAATCCTAGCGAAGATTTTGCCTGCAATGGAGAGCAACGTGATTCCCCTGTAGTTTGAGCAGTCTGATTTCTCGCCTTTGTTTTTGTACAGGGTGATGATGGTGGCATCACGAAGATCCTGAGGCAGTTTTCCTTGGTCCCAACAAAGCTTGAAAAACTCATGCAGTTTGACAAGGAGCTCTGCGCAGAACAGCGGCTTGTCATTACAAACACCCTTTTTCAGCAGAGGGACAGCCTTAAGACCACCTGGGTGCATCCCCGATCCAAACACTGGCACCTCCTGGACTACATCCTGGTGCAAGAAAGTGACAAACGAGATGTGCTCCACACCAGGGTCATCCCTAGCGCGGAATGCCACACTGACCACCGGCTGGTTCGCTGCAAGCTCAACCTTCACTTCAAGCCAAAGCCCAGGAACAATAAAGCCCCCAGAAAAAGGTTCAATGTTGGAAACCTGCAGTCAGACAAAGCGAGAGGAAACTTCCAGGCAAACCTCAAAGCAAAGCTCGACGATGCAACCCGCCTCACGGACCCGTCCCCTGAAACCCTCTGGGATCAGTTGAAGACTACCATACTGCAATCCATTGAAGAGGTACTGGGCTTCTCCTCCAGGAAAAACAAGGACTGGTTTGACGAAAACAGCCAGGAAATCCAGGAGCTGCTGGCAAAGAAGCGAGCTGCCCACCAGGCTCACCTTACAAAGCCGTCCTGTCCAGAGAAGAAACAAGCCTTCCGTCGTGCATGCAGCCATCTTCAGCGCAAACTCCGGGAGATCCAAAATGAGTGGTGGACTAGCCTCGCCAAACGAACCCAGCTCAGCGCGGACATTGGTGACTTCAGGGGTTTCTACAAGGCTCAAGGCTGTGTACGGCCCCTCACCCCAAGTCCAAAGCCCGCTGCGCAGCTCAGACGGCAAAGTCCTCCTCAGCGACAAGATCTCCATCCTCAACCGATGGTCAGAACACTTCCAATCTCTTTTCAGTGCCAACCGCTCAGTCCAAGATTCCGCCCTGCTCCAGCTCCCTCAACAGCCCCTAAGGCTAGAGCTGGATGAGGTTCTCACCCTGGATGAGACATATAAGGCAATCGAACAACTGAAAAGTGGCAAAGCAGCAGGTATGGATGGAATCCCCCCCAAAGGTCTGGAAGGCTGGCGGCAAAACTCTGCATGCCAAACTGCATGATCTTCATTACTACACTCCTTGTAACCCATGTTAATGCATTGACTGATGTTATTTCAAGTATATTGCTGAGAAAAATTATTGAAATGCTATTGAGAAGTTCTTCATTGCCACTTACCCAGGCACGATCTAATGCATTGCTGTAACGAGTAAAAAAAAATAGATTGCAGTGCTCACATATTTCGTTGTAACAAGAGACAAAATTTAAAAAAATGCAATGGAAGTTCCAATTCCATTATTCCTTTAAATCCAGATTATTCTTGGTAATTTAAAAAAGTGACATCATAAAAGCTTTCAAAAGAATTGCATGGCCGTGAAGAAAAATATCACAGTAATAAAAATATGTTGGATATAATCCAACATTTATATTCCTAGTGAGCAGACAACATTTATTCTTCATCAGAGCAGACTGCCTGTCTTTATTGAACATGAGTGGGTTAATGGAAGCAAATAAGTGTCATTAAGGAAAGAGATTAATCTGAAATTTATTATTCCAGGCTATTAATATTCGTGATGTTACTTTTTGGATTCAATATTCTGATAAGTTAGATTGCCCTCTATGGGTAACTTTGGAATTGAAATCAATTAAGTAATTTTCTTTGGTATCATTGCTTGGGGCTGCACTTACTTTTTCTTTAACCAAGGTTAATAAGGTGATAGAGAGCCCCGTGGTTATACATACTTTACGAATATGGTATCAATTGCACAGATTTTTTGGATTGAAGAATTTCTCTTTATCCAGTTTTAAACCATTTGATTATTTTCTTCTACTTCCTGGATTGATCACACTTTTCCTAACTGAAAAGAGGAAGGTATTGGTTGCTTTCGAGATCTATTTGTTGATGGTTGTCTCATGTCTTTTGAGCAACTATCTAATAAATTCATTCTTCCAAATTCACAATTTTTTAGGTACTTGCATATTAGGATTTTTTTGAATACCCAATTAATAAATTTTCCCCATGGTCAGGAAGTAAATGTGGATGTAATTTTTCTTTTGCATCCCTCCCAGAAGGGCCTACTTGCTCACATTTATGATATTATTTTGAAATTACATCAGGTTCTAATTGATAAGATTAAAAGAGCATGAGAACAGAATTTACAATTAACTATTTCTGACGATTTGTAGGAAAGGATTTTTAAACTTGTTAATACATCATCAATCTGTGCCCGTCACTCACTCACTCAAAGGAGGTTGTACACAGGTCACACATGTCTTGGCGCCTCACAGTTCGGCGGGCGGCAACCTCCTTTGAAGAAGACCGCAGAGCCCACCTCACTGACAAAAGACAAAGAAGGAAAAACCCAACACCCAACCCCAACCAACCAATTTTCCCTTGCAACCGCTGCAACCGTGCCTGCCTGTCCTGCATCGGACTTGTCAGTCACCAACGAGCCTGCAGCAGACGTGGACATTACCCCTCCATAAATCTTCGTCCGCGAAGCCAAGCCAAAGGAACAACGGGTGGCATCATTAGTTCATTTATTTTGGTTTTGCCCAGCGTTAGAATCTTATTGGAAAGAAATTTTCAATACTTTATCTATAATTTTAGTTGTTAATTTACAGCCAAATCCAATTATGGTGATATCTGGAGTGTTGATGGGAGATAGACATCCGATCACCATCTAATCGCCATGTTGTTGCATTCACAACGCTTATGGCTAGAAGATCTATTTTGCTTATATGGAAAGATTCTATTCCGCCTACCTGTGTCCAGTGGATGTGCCAAATTTTTGCTTGTTTAAATTTAGAGAAAATTAGATGTGCTATAACTGATACCAATATTAAGTTTGATAGAATGTGGCGCATGTTTATGAATTTTTTTCACGATTCTTAAAGCTACTTTCATACGATGTTTTATTGTTCGTTTTCCCTTCATGTTAACTATTTTCATTTATATAACAGAACATTTTCTTGTTTATTATTGAAGGCATCCCAGCTTCTAATTTCTAATTATTTATTTTCAATTTTCAACTATTAGGTTAGGGGTTAGATAACTTTATTTAGTTTAGAATTAGTTAGATAGTTTAGAATATATATCTTTTCTACCTATTTTATTATTTGAACAATAGAGTTGTGGGGAATCAATTACTGTTTGTTTGTGATGTATTGTAGTGGCGGCTACCCTGCTAACTGAAGGATCGCACAACCAGACGGGTTGAGTTCAGTGAGCAAAACTGATTTATTGCAGGCTGCCTGGCTGGTCTTATACTCCCAGCCTGGACCTGGCTGAGAACTGCACTGGGGGGGCCCTGATGTCACTGGGGCGTCACGTGGGTTGTCAAACGCGGGCTTCTGAACCTGGTGCCGAGGTCGGGAGGAAGCCCCCGATGGCGCCATTTGGCCTGCTGCCCCGCCACGTTCATGACAAGCGGGGCCGGTTTGCCTGCCAAATGGCATACTTCCACACAGCCCCCCGCCCCCAGAACCGGCGCCAGTCCTTTTTTGCCAGGCGGCCTTGCTTCTTGGGTTGGGCCACAACTCCTGGCTCGGTGGGGTCGAGGTGGGCTGGCTTTAACCTGTCCACCGTAAACAGTTCCCTCTTACCACCGATGTCCAGTGTGAAAGTGGATCCTGAACGCCTGATGACTTTGTACGGCCCTTCGTATGGTCTTTGTAGAGGTGCTGTGGACGGTCCCCGCTTGATAAAAACATACTGTGCGGAATAAAGCTCGCTGGGGATGTAAGAGGCGTGTGTGCCATGTCTGTGCGGTGGTCGGGGTGTGAAGGATTCCAACTGGGCCCGGAGGCAGGGAAGTAGACCATGCGGTGACTGCTGGGGGTTATGAGGTGCACTGACAAACTCACCAGGTAGGGCTAGCGGTGCACCGTAGACCAGCTCGGTTGATAACGCCTGTAGGTCTTTTTTGGGTGTAGAGCGGATGCTAAGGAGTACCCAAGGGACCTCATCCACGCAGTCGGGGCCGGTGAGGCGGGCCATCAGTGCCGACTTAAGGTGACGGTGCAATCTCTTGACTAGCTCATTGGCCTGTGGGTGATAGGCCGTGGTGTGATGTAGCTCGATCCCCAGCCTGTTGGCAAGCTGTGCCCAGAGCACAGTGAACTGGGCACCCCGATCACTGGTGAGGTGGTTCGGGATACCAAACCGGGCAACCCAACCATTCAAAAGCGCTCGGGAGCAGAATTCCATGGAGGTATCTGGCATCGGGATTGCCTCAAGCCTACGAGTGGTGCGGTCTACTACTGTGAAAAGGTAATGGTTACCTCGGGAAACGGGTAAGGGTCCGACGATGTCCACATGTATGTGGCTGAACCATTCCCGGACGTGTTTAGAATCTTGTACAGGCACTCTGATGTGCCTGTGTACCTTGGAAAACTGGAAATGGGTGCACGTTCTGGCCCAATCTGCAATCTGCTTCTGAAGCCCGTGCCAGATGAAACGTTCTGCCACCATACGGACCGTGGACCTGATGGAAGGGTGGGAAAGGTCATGAATATGGTGGAAGACTTGCCTGTGCCACTGCTGGGGAACCACTGGACGTGGGGTGCCCATGTAAACATCGCACAGGACAGTGCCCTCTCCGTGAGGAGTCGGGAGGTTTTGGAACCGCAGGCGCGTGATGGCAGTCCTGGAGGCCTGTGTCTCCTCGTCAGACTTCTGGTCCCGGGCGAGCTGGTCCAAGTCGAGGCCGGGTGTCAGCACACAAATGGCCGGTCGTGAGAGTGCGTCGGCGACCACGTTGTCTTTCCCCGCCTTGTGCCAAATGTTGGTGGTGAACTCCGACACGAAGGAAAGGTGACTCTGTTGGCAGGCCGACCAGGGATCTCTTGCCATAGCAAGCACCTGAGAGAGGGGTTTGTGGTCAGTAAAAATAATGAAAGGCCGCCCCTCCAAGAAATAGCGGAAATGACGCACCGCCAGGTACATGGCCAGCAAATCACGATCTAATGTGCTATACTTGCGCTCTGGTGGGTGAAGAAGTCAGCTAAAAAACGCCAGTAGTTTCCACTGTCTGTTCACCTGCTGCTCCAGGACAGCGCCGACGGCTGTGGCAGAGGCATCGACGGAGAGCGCCATATGCAGGTCAGTGCGTGGGTGGACAAGCAGGGTAGCCTTCGTGAGGGCATCTTTCATGGCTTCGAATGCCCTGCCAGCCTCTGGAGTCCAGGCGAGTGTCATGTTTTTGACCACGATGAGGGCGAATAGCGGCTGCATGTTGCGCGCAGCACCTGGAATGTATCGAAATTGACCATACCCATGAACTCCTGTAGCCCCTTGAGGTTGTCTGGGCGTGGGAACTCCCTGACTGCAGCGACCTTCGTAGCGGGGAGCACCGGGATTTGGTGATGCCCACGCACCAGGTCGACCTTGGAGAATACCCTCACGCCATGCAGGTTGGCCGTAAAGTCCTGGATGTGAGGGTTCAGGTAAAGGTCAGGTACTGTCGCATCGTTAAGCCGTTGATAATCTCTGCATTGGCGCCAGCCGCCGGAGGCTTTCGAGACCAGGTGGAGTGGTGAACCCAAGAACTGTCGGAGCGTCAAATGATCCCCAGCTCCTGCAGATGCGAGAACTCTTCCTTCGCTATCTGGAGCTTATCCAGCGGGAGCCGGCGTGCCTTGGCATGGACCGGCGGGCCTTCCTTGGGTGGGGATGTAATGAAACAGCCCATGGTGTGGTGAGGTGGTGCAGATCTGCGGCTTGAGGAGTGACGGGAACTCGTCCAGGATACACTGAAACTCATCCATGGACGTGCTGACCATGGCCATCTGTGGCTGCTCTGTGCAGGAGGAGTTGAGGCGAATGGATTGGAAGGTACGGGCAGCTACCAGATGCCTACCTCGAATATCGACCAGGAGTCCATGGGCGAGGAGGAAGTCGACACCCAGGATGGTGGTTGGGAGGGACGAAACAGTGAACCTCCATGAGAACTTCCGCTGGCCAATCTGGAAGTGGATGGTCTTGTCTCCATACATTCGAATCTCCATCGAATTGGCTGCACGGAGGGGAGGTCCTCAAGGCCGGTTCTACGACTCGATGGCTGTAGCCAGGATGATGCTGATCTGGGCCCCAGTGTCGATGAGGAAGCATCGGCTGCTGACTGAATTCCACAAGTAGAGAAGGCTGTGTTCTTGGCCAGCCACCACAGCCATTAACAGCGGCCGGCCTGCTCATTTCCCTGGAACGAGCAGGGCTGACGACACTTCTGAGCCTTGGCTCCCCAGTGCTGGTGGAAGAAGCAGAAGCCTGAAGTGGATGGCTTGCTTCTGGCTATGCTCTTTGCGGCCCCTGTAGGAGCCGGGTGTTCCACTGCAGCGCTAAAGGAAGGCTTGGTGTGGTCATGCCCGTGACTCTTAACATGCTGGACTTCTGAGCCCTCTGGGAATCGTTCAAGCCATAGCTCCTGAGCCTTTTGAGCGACTTTCTTAGGGTCGACGAAGCTCTCCTGGGACAGTAACGGCCGGATGTCTTCACGCAGATAGTCAAGGAAGATGTGCTCGAAGAGTGGGCAGTTGGAGTGATCGACCATGAGCGCAAGCATCTCGTCCATCAACTCGATTGGGGTTCTGTCCCCCAAGGCGTCAAGGCGCAGCATCCGAGCGGCACGCTGGCACCTGGAGAGGCCGAGGGAGCCGGTGAGCACCCGCTTGATAGCCCCGTACATATCTTCCATAGGTGGGTGCTGAACGAGGTGCAGCACTCGTTTGGCGGTGGCCTGGTCCAGGGCGGCGACCACATAGTAAAACTTGGTCGAATCCGATGAAGTCTGGCAGAGGTGAAACTGAGCCTCTGCATGGCTGAACCAGGTCTCCATCTCCTGAACCCAGAGTCAGGAAGCTTGATGGCTATAGCGTTGATCGAAGGGTCATTCACGTCAGGTTCAAAGACGTTTGAAGCTGATGGGGTCACCAATTGTAGGAGCAGGTTCACTGCTAACTGAAGGATCGCACAACCAGACGGGTTGAGTTCAGTGAACAAAACTGATTTATTGCAGGCTCCCTGGCTGGTCTTATACTCCCAGCCGGGACCTGGCTGAGAACTGTGCTGAGGGGCCCCAACATCACCGGGGCGTCACGTGGGTCGCCAAGTGCGAGCTTCTGAGCCTGGTGCCGAGGTCAGGAAAAAACCCCCAACAGCGCCATTTTGGCCAGCTGTCCCGCTGTGTGCGTGACAAGTGGTCCGGTTCGCCTGCCTAATGGTGTATCACCGCAGTATATCAGTTTGATTTATAATCTCTAGCCTTGCATTTTGTATATTTTTTTTTTAATTTAATAAAAAGATTGGAAAAGAAATTTATTATTCCTCCAATATCTCTTTGGAATCTGGACTTTATTTTCCATTATGTGTTTATCATTCAGCTTGTGTGCATCTGCTTGTTGTACTAAAGGATTATGATTCCTCACTTTTTCTACTGGCAATATTTTTTTTAATATAATTTAATGATGAAGCAATATGGAAGGCCCTTCCAGCCATTGAAACCTGTGGTATCAAATTATACCCAATTAACCTACCAATGTTTTGAATGGTGGGAGGAATCTGGAGCCCCTGGAGGAAGCCTATGCAAGTCACAGGGAGAATGTACAAACTCCTTACAGACAGCGCCAGATTCTAACCTATATCACTGGCACTGTAGTAGCTACTTGTGATGCCCAACATAGGACAATGCCTTTCATCCCAACACTAGGACATAAATTTTTCAGTTTATTTGTGATTTCTGTTTTAAATTCTAATGATGATTGTTTCGTTGGAGCTTAAACTCATGAAATCATTCTGGTTTGTTATTTAATTCTGCAGCCCTTTTATTCCTGTATCTTTGGCCAAGGAGGATATAGTTCCATCATGCCCTTGTCACATATATGTGACTGAAAGACGCTCATAAAAAATTCACAGGGCCCAATTTTCTGTGAAGATGAGCAACAGTGATATAAATATTTTACCATCTATGGAAAAGGCAATTATACTCTGTGGTGAAACATTGATCAATCTATGCAGAATCTTCAAGCACCAGATCCTAAAAATTACTAAAATCTAAAATGTCCTCTTGGTTTAATTGAATTAAACTGTTGTTGCATGTGTTTTTATTAAGTACTGCCAAGGATAAACTTGCTAAAGTTGTACCAGAAGATGGTGGTGATGTTTGCTTAAATATAACTGTAAGGATCTTCTGTAGTGGTCCTGATAAGACTCTTGGTTTTCTTAGCCATTACAGCTGTCACTGTGGGTAACGGTACACTGAGCTGTTTTTAGTTATGTAGTCAAATATTCATGGGAAGCCAAGACTTGAGTTTTGTCTCCAGTAACAACTTCATTTACCACTACTACTGTGGATGCCCTTGTGGATTGCCTGCTGGTATGCTGATTGGATATCTTGCAATCACATGTGCTTTTCAGAGCTAATGGAGTTTCCATGGGAGTAGTTGTTGGCAGCATATTTTACTTTTTATCCCTGCTTGGCAGGATATTGGAAATAATGATAGAAGACAGTTATGGATCATCAAAAATGCCTCAGAAGCTATCAAACTAGCATCAAACAAGCCTGTGCTACCAGAAAGAGAGAGAGAGAGAGAGAGCACAAGCTTAAACATTTCAGGTCATGGAGCGACTCACATATCCAGAGCTCATGTTTCGTGCAAATATTTACTTAAACAATATTGTAGTTTATCAGTGTAATAAATGTAGGTGTAATTTCATGTAAAATTTCTTATGAAAAACCAATGAACTGTGACATTTCACTGCAGGGGGTGAGGAGAATCATTTGTGAAGCACTTTCATGATGTTTTATTAAGAGTTTAGTTTACCGATCCTTGAGGCAAAACTGTCACTCACTGAACAATTGCAAATGTCTGTTTTGGCTGAAGTGAACTGCAACATGAAAATACAATTGCCACCATGATCAATGTATCTATTTCAAACCTAGTCACAGTAATAATGTAGTAAACTGGCATACAGTACAACTAAAATGCATTAAATTTTCTTGGTCAGGAAAGGGATACAGGATTTAAACCCTTGACAGGCACAACACTAATTGCTACATTTTAACCTTAAACAAATGCTGGTATATTTCTATTTCTATAGTATGGTAATTTATTTCAGTGTTATTTTTATTATTATTTGTCAAAAAAGATCAGCTTTGCCAAAGTTTCACTCTGATAATATATAATTAATTACAGCTTTCTAACTTTACCTTTTAATACAAGAACATTGTGAATCAGTATTCGAGTATCAGTTCATCTATGGTCAAAAAATTATTTTCATCACACCTGCTAAAGTATAAAATTTAGTTTTAATTGAAATTCATGTATTGTATGAGAAACAATTGTACTGAAATGAAAACTATTAGAAGAACAAAGAAAAAGAAATAAAATTAAAGCATTAAATACAAATATATTTTATAATATTTCTGTTTTGAAATTTCTTGTTTTAGTTTACTTTGTTTTTCTTTAAAAGGTTAACTCTTAGGAAACAAGTATCACTCGATTTTCATCGTAAAATCAGGACGTACATTAAACTCAAAACACAGAGTTGAATGTTTAGCTGGGACCATAAGGGATAATTAAGTGACATTTTTCAGATTACTATATACTTCTACTCTGCATCAATAATTAATTATCTGGGAAATTTTCAAGCGTAGCTAATTATCACAGTTGTCTATATTCTTGCCACTGTTTGAATCTTAGATTTGCTCTGCTTCTTCTCTGTTCCTTAGGTTGCAGTTTTCACAATGTATAGATATACAGCCATGCATATCATTGATCTTGTAAGACTGGGAAAATTTCTATGCTAGACTAATATGTTTATCCAATACTAGCAGGTCTTCAGTCCCCCAACAAGAACAAAGTATTGCAGATTTATCATCTGCACAAATTCAAACTTTTTTTAGTTTTAAACAACTATTGATGGAATTTTAAGTATAAATACCATAAATCCATGGTCTTGGTTCTCCTTTGATTGTCATATAATTTTTGATGAAATAATCTTCAAATGAAAATGAGCTTTATATATTGCATATCAAACAGACATTGTACAAAATAAAAATATTTTCTTTTTCTTTGGCTTACTTCACGGACGAAGATTTATGGAGGGGTAAAGTCCACGTCAGCTGCAGGCTTGTTTGTGGCTGACAAGTCCGATGCGGGACAGGCAGACACGGTTGCAGCGGTTGCAAGGGAAAATTGGTTGGTTGGGGTTGGGTGTTGGGTTTTTCCTCCTTTGTCTTTTGACAGTGAGGTGGGCTCTGCAGTCTTCTTCAAAGGAGGTTGCTGCCCGCCGAACTGTGAGGCGCCAAGATTCACGGTTTGAGGCGATATCAGCCCACTGGCGGTGGTCAATGTGGCAGGCACCAAGAGCTTTCTTTAAGCAGTCCTTGTACCTCTACTTTGGTGCACCTCTGTCTCGGTGGACAGTGGAGAGCTCGCCATATAACACGATCTTGGGAAGGCGATGGTCCTCCATTCTGGAGACATGACCTAACCAGCGCAGTTGGATCTTCAGCAGTGTGGATTCGATGCTGTCGGCCTCTGCCATCTCGAGTACTTCGATGTTGGAGATGAAGTCGCTCCAATAAATGTTGAGGATGGAGCAGAGACAATGCTGGTGGAAGCATTCTAGGAGCCGTAGGTGATGCCGGTAAAGGACCCATGATTCGGAGCCGAACAGGAGTGTGGGTATGACAACGGCTCTGTATACGCTAATCTTTGTGAGGTTTTTCAGTTGGTTGTTTTTCCAGACTCTTTTGTGTAGTCTTCCAAAGGCTCTATTTGCCTTGGCGAGTCTGTTGACTATCTCGTTGTCAATCCTTGCATCCGATGAAATGGTGCAGCCGAGATAGGTAAACTGGTTGACCGTTTTGAGGTTTGTGTGCCCGATGGAGATGTGGGGGGGCTGGTAGTCATGGTGGGGAGCTGGCTGATGGAGGACCTCAGTTTTCTTCAGGCTGACTTCCAGGCCAAACATTTTGGCAGTTTCCAAAAAGCAGGACGTCAAGCGCTGAAGAGCTGGCTCTGAATGGGCAACTAAAGCGGCATCATCTGCAAAGAGTAGTTCACGGACAAGTTTCTCTTGTGTCTTGGTGTGAGCTTGCAGGCGCCTCAGATTGAAGAGACTGCCATCCGTGCGGTACCGGATGTAAACAGCGTCTTCATTGTTGGGGTCTTTCATGGCTTGGTTCAGCATCATGCTGAAGAAGATTGAAAAGAGGGTTGGTGCGAGAACACAGCCTTGCTTCACGCCATTGTTAATGGAGAAGGGTTGAGAGAGCTCATTGCTGTATCTGACCCGACCTTGTTGGTTTTCGTGCAGTTGGATAATCATGTTGAGGAACTTTGGGGGACATCCGATGCGCTCTAGTATTTGCCAAAGCCCTTTCCTGCTCACGGTGTCGAAGGCTTTGGTGAGGTCAACAAAGGTGATGTAAAGTCCTTTGTTTTGTTCTCTGCACTTTTCTTGGAGCTGTCTGAGGGCAAAGACCATGTCAGTAGTTCCTCTGTTTGTGCACTGTGATTCTGGGAGAACATTTTCGGCGACACTAGGTATTATTCTATTTAGGAGAATCCTAGTGAAGATTTTGCCTGCAATGGAGAGCAGCATGATTCCCCTGTACTTTGAGCAGTCTGATTTCTCGCCTTTGTTTTTGTACAGGGTGATGATGATGGCATCACAAAGGTCCTGAGGCAGCTTTCCTTGGTCCCAGCAGAGCTTGAAAAACTCATGCAGTTTGGCATGCAGAGTTTTGCCGCCAGCCTTCCAGACCTCTGGGGGGATTCCATCCATACCTGCTGCTTTGCCACTTTTCAGTTGCTAAATTGCCTTGTATGTCTCTTCCCGGGTGAGGACCTCATCCAGCTCTAGCCTTAAGGGCTGTTGAGGGAGCTGGAGCAGGGCGGATTCTTAGACTGAGCAGTTGGCACTGAAAAGAGATTGGAAGAGTTCTGACCATCGATTGAGGATGTAGATCTTGTCGCTGAGGAGGACTTTGCCATCTGAGCTGCGCAGTGGGCTTTGGACTTGGGGTGAGGGGCCGTACACAGCCTTTAGAGCCTCGTAAAAACCCCTGAAATCGCCAATGTCCGCGCTGAGCTGGATTCGTTTGGCGAGGCTAGTCCACCACATATTTTGGATCTCCCGGAGTTTGCGCTGAAGACGGCTGCATGCGCGACGGAAGGCTCGTTTCTTCTCTGGCCAGGACGGCTTTGCAAGGTGAGCCTGGTGGGCAGTTCACTTCTTTGCCAGCAGCTCCTGGATTTCCTGGTTGTTTTCGTCGAACCAATCCTTGTTTTTCCTGGAGGAGAAGCCGAGTACCTCTTCAGTGGATTGCAGTATGGCAGTTTTCAGCTGATCCCAGAGGGTTTCAGGGGACGAGTCCATGAGGCGGATTGCATCCTCGAGCTTTGCTTTGAGGTTTGCCTGGAAGTTTCCTCTCACTTCGTCTGACTGCAAGTTTCCAACATTGAACCTCTTTCTGTGGGCTTTACTGTTCCTAGACTTTGGCTTGAAGTGAAGGTTGAGCTTGCAGAGAACCAACCGGTGGTCATTGTGGCATTCCGCGCTGGGCATGACCCTGGTGTGGAGCACATCTCATTTGTCTCTTTCTCGCACCAGGACGTAGTCCAGGAGGTGCCAGTGTTTGGATCGGGGATGCATCCAGGTAGTCTTCAGGCTGTCCCTCTGCTGAAAAAGGGTGTTTGTAATGACAAGCCGCTGTTCTGCGCAGAGCTCCAACAGGAGGCGCCCGTTGTCGTTGCACTTGCCGACACCATGCTTGCCCAGGATTCCTGGCCAGGTTTCTGAGTCTTTGCCGAAGCGAGCGTTGAAGTCGCCAAAAATGACAACCTTGTCGGCTGTAGTGGTGCATTGAATGAGGTTGCACAGATCAGTGTAGAACTTGTCCTTTTCTGCTGGTTCTGCCTGGAGGGTTGGAGCATATACATTGATGAGGGTGATGCGATGCTTGTTTTGAAGGGGGAGTCGCACGGACATGAGGAAATCCAAGTGGCCTGTTGGGAGATTTTCGAGTTTGGAGGCAATGGAGTTCTTGACCATGAAGCCTGCACCAGATAGGCGTCGTTCATCCATAGGCTTGCCAGACCAGTAGAGTGTGTAGCCCATGCCGCGTTCTTGGAGGCTGCCTACATCTGCAAGGCGGGCTTCACTGAGAGCAGCTATGTCGATGTCAAGTCTGAGGAGTTCATGTGCGATGAGGGCAGACCGACGTTCAGGTCAGTGGCTGTCCATCTTGTCTAGCATGGTTCTGATGTTCCAGCATGCTAGCTTGAGTTTGTGAGCATCTTTTGAGGGGGCGGACGTGGAGGGGAAGGACGTGGACATGTCCTCGTTCCTGTGCAAAGGAGCTTTTAGGTGGAGTGCAGTGTGCGCAGTATTGGCCCCACCCTTTACACCCATGGTTCATGTGCCATGGCCAAGCAAGCTGAGACGTGGCAGCGAGGTCCTTGCGTTGTAGGTTTTATATCGGAGTGGCCTTCTCCTATGCAGGTTTCTTACCCGGGCTGGAGGGGCCTGCCTCCCCTCCTAGGTCGGGCCATACCTGGTCGCAAATCACCTGTGGACATGCCCTAGGTAAGTTTAATTTGGTTCTCTAACAACCTCTGAGGTAGGTCAGGGACCCGGTTGGATTCTGACGTGGTTGACCGAGTCACACCCATTCTTACAGCTGTGTAACTGGGGTGTAAAATGTAAAATGCGAGGGGGAGGCGGCGGCCCCGGCTTCGGTAGAGTGAAGCAGGCGGAGGCCCCGATCCAGGCAGAAAGAAGGAGGCGGAGGCCCCGGTCCAGGCAGAATCGAGGGGGAGGCGGTGGCCCCGGTCCGGGCACAGGGAAGGTGGCGGCGGCCCTGGCCCCAGTCCGAGCAGAAGGTAGGCGGCGGCGGCCCCGATCCGGGCAAAAGCGAGGGGGCTTCGGATTTAGGATGTACTTAGGATGTACCACCACAAATCTTGAGATTGGAAATTAATTTATTGGTTTTACCTTGGTGAGAAATTGAGATGATCTTTGGCAATGTTAATATAACATGGCCAGCATTATTTGCATTGTTCCCATTAGTAAACGTGGATTCAATTAAATAGCAGGAAAATGTGCAGGGAGGCACCACCACACTGTGTCTCAGAACAGTTCATTTTAAAATTATGCCACTACCAAAGTGTTTAATCAGCTTCTTTCAAATAGTACCCACTGAATATGTTTTGTAAAGAAACATTAAAAATGTACAGAAGATAAATGTCACATTCTATTGATGAGACCATTCTAACCTACGTTCGTTCTAATGTATATAATTAGAAATGTAGGAAAGCAATTTTATAGGTGCTGCAAAAGAGGGTTGTGAATCGTCAACACATCTGTACCAGATTCTTCAGTCATTTACCAACATTTTTCAATAAACTAGTCCATTCAACAAACTTCAGGAAATCCTTGAGGATTATTACCAAGTGCAAAATATATGTTTCTGTGTTTAATTAGGTGTAATTTATACAAACATGACCCAGCTGTTATCCTGATGTGATATGTGTTGCACATACCAATAACAATAAATTACTAGTGTTAATAAGGTTTAATTTTTTTTTCAGTTTCTGTTTGTGCTCTGGTACCATTGAAAATACATTAAAGAAATCTGTATTAATGAGGTGATACATTGCAATGATATTACATTTAATGTGATTCTTTTTAAATCAGAATTTAAATTTGACCTGATCAAATATGGGCAGAAAAAAAACATTGATATATACATCAGGTGAACTTTAAATTGTGCAGTTGTAATTTTATATGTAAAGATGGAATATTCAACTTAGCTGAACCCTTCAGTGTGCCTTTGACCTACTGCTGTTTGATGGTGTTGAAACAACAAAATAATCTAAAGTATCAACAACAACGATGTATAACACATCACACATATGAACTCATTTTGTTTCTTGAGTTCAAGGCATGGGGGCTCACCTATTTCTTTTTAGTATTCAGTGCTAGGATTATGTGTAAACAGAAACTTGGTTCAAGGCCGAAGGATATAATGATTGCCATACAGCATCAATACAATAACCATTAATGACTGTGGAATGAAATGGGAGCATTTTATATGGCAAGATTGCATATTTTTAACTTGAACTAAATTATTTCTACAGGTAGTGGTTTTTATGTGGTTGTTGAACAATGTAAAATCATCAGCTAAGATATAATCCACTTGCACAGTCCTGTTAGTATCACGCATCAGCAATATTTATTACTGCATTTCTTTTCATATTTGTCTTCTTCTCCAGGATGTGAAGAGAAAATAGAAAATTCTATTACTGAAAGCAGTTTAATTTTCTATCAGAAAGGAGCTATTGTGTGGCAACATAAAGTCATTGCATTTGACTCAATTTGACACTGCAAAGCTCAGTAAATGATATGGATTTTATGATGAAATTACTTTAAATGAAGTTTCAGTTCACGATTAAATGACCACTATGAACTGTAGGAAATTCTTCCATGGAACAGAAATGGGACGTAATCCCTTGCTCTCAGTTACATTGTATCCATGACATTATATCAGTTGAAGTAGTTCACAGCAATGATGTTGACATAGCTGACTAAAATAGTATTTAAAATTCATTTAACTGCACCAGTCAGCCATATGTCAGATGTTAATTCTGCTTAGTTTAATTCAATGGAGGTTTTTTAAAAAATCTCACAGGTGTGATGATGTGGAACTAACAAGCACTTTCTACATATTAATTATGGCCACCAATAGATTTTGAGGGCATTAAAGTCTTAGATAATAGTTGTGTTGTTCATGTACTCATTTGTTTACATTGGCATAAATAGTTGACTGGATTTTCTAAACTATTGTTCTGGCATAAAATGACTAGGGCACAAATATCTGGGAAGTCTGAGCTCTATGCTCTATCTAATTTGTGTGAAGAGCTGAATTTTTTTTTGCCTCCATCAGCCATGGTCGACCATGGATACTGCACCTAAAGCAAAGCCACTCCAGGATGCAAGTCAGAGCAGAGTTGATATGGAGATCCATCTGTGGCCCTTGCAGTAGGACCCCCCTCTCCATGCTAATGACAGGTCCAAAAGAATGATGAGTCTATACAGTTTGGTGCCAGCAGGATTCCAGGGTCCTTCAGAATTCTGACTCTGGGTTTTTCCTCTGGGTTTACTCCCAAAGCCTTTTCCGTGAGTGGATATAGCTTCAAGGCAGCGGAGGTTTGAAATCAGAGTTTGCCCTTTCCTATATGAGTTACCATCTGTGGTTTGCAAGTCCCGCCTGTCCAGAGCAATTGGTTTCAAGGAGCCAATGGCCTGCCTTTGACCCTTCTCCCATCCGCCAGGCTTAAGAACTGTGCCACATGTGAAGGCCAGGAATTGGACTTGGTTGTCAGAAGCTGTTGGAGATACATGCCACCAAGAGCATTTGTGTAACTGTGGGAGCTCTTCCCCACTACTTCCATTCACTGAATAAGGACAGAATAAATTGAGTAATTTTAAAATTATATTGTACATAAATTTAGACCTGTTCTGCCCTGGTACTTCTTGGCTAGTTCCTCAGGGTCCAGTCTGAGCTGCTTCCATCCTAGTTCTTTTTGATCTGATGTGGCGGTAGTTTCTTCTGTGTAAACTATAGGTTCTACTACCATTGAGCCAGATTGTTCTTGTCATGTAGGTGGAAAGGTTGTTTAGGATATTCTGAAATCTTTTGCTGTTGACACATGACCTCATGTGTTGCTGTTGTGGAGAATCAAGTTCAAATTTATTGTCGCATGTATCAAAAAGTTGAAATAAGACACAATACAAAGGTACAAAAGCATAGGGTGACAGAGAGCCATTGAGATGGAGAAGAGGCAACATAATTTTACTGCCTTGGGATTCATTCAGGAAGGCCTATATTTGGCGGAAAATAAACTCTCCTTTAAATCTGGTGGTAAATCTCATACTCATGATGCTCCTTCCTGATGGGGAGGGAGGGGTGTTGGGTGCAGTGAAGAAAGTGTGGCTCGGGTGGGCTAAGTGTTTTAATATTTTTGTTGCTTTTCCAGGTAGTTGGGGGGCGGAGGAAGGGTGGTGGGGGAGGGGGGCAGGAGCTTCTAGATGGTCACCTAATTATAGGAAGGATATAAACAGAGTGGAGAGAGTGCAGAGAAGGTTTACCAGAATGTTACCTGGGTTTAAGCATCTAGAGTACAGGGAGAGATTGGACAGATTAGGTCTTTATTCTTTGGAGCGTAGAAGGTTGAGAGGGGATTTAAGATTATGAAAGGGATAGACAGAGTGGATGTGGATAGACTATTTCCGTTAAGAGGAGGAAAGATTAAAACAAGAGGACATGAGTTAAGAATTAAGGGGCAGAGGTTTAGAGGTAACATGAGGGGGGACTTCTTTACTCAGAGAGTGATGGACGTGTGGAATGAGCTTCTGGGAGAAATAGTGGCGGCGGAGTCAATTGTATTACTTAAGAAAAGGTTGGACAGGTATATGGATGAGAAGAAGATGGAGGGTTATGGGCATTGTGCAGGGAGGTGGGACTAGAAAGGGGGATTAAAACAAGAGGACATGAGTTAAGAATTAAGGGGCAGAGGTTTAGAGGTAACATGAGGGGGAACTTCTTTACTCAGAGAGTGGTAGCCGTGTGGAATGAGCTTCCGGGAGAAATAGTGGCGGTGGAGTCAATTGTATTTTTTAAGAAAAGGTTGGACAGGTATATGGATGAGAAGAAGATGGAGGGTTATGGGCATTGTGCAGGGAGGTGGAACTAGAGAGGGGTGTTTGGTTCGGTGCGGACTAGAAGGGCCTAATGGCCTGTTTCCGTGCTGTAATTGTTATGTTATATGTTATGTTATGAGTTGATGGAGGTGGCCTGCGCCACATTCGCAACCCCTCTGCAGCTTCTTGCATTCTTGGCTGGAGCAGTTCCTGCACCATTTCTTCATTTTGCATGATTATCCATCAGGGTTCCTGTGAATTGATAGAAATGCTACAGTGTTTCAAGAAGATTTTGAGAACAACATTGAAATTACTTGAACCTTGAAACAGCAATATAAGCAGTTTCATTAAAAATTCAGGATACCAAAGCTATTTCTTAGCTTTGGCAATTGGAGTAAGAAATGCAGCACAAGTAAAGATATTTTGAGACTGACCATTCGGGTCTTGAAACCCTATGGACTGGCTCTTTCGATTAGATGTCTATCAGAGTGGCAACATACGCTGCTCAAAATCTGTGATGTTTTGCTGAATCCTTGACAGAGCTCAGCAAGCAGGACCTCTGGCAATCTCCACACCACTCACCAATCACCGGTGTTCAGAAAAAAAAGCATCACTGTGAGGAAATGGTCCTCCTGGATGATTAAGGCAGTGGATGCTTGGATGTGTTTCTTGGCTATATCCTTTAATGGATGAGTGTGGCCATAATCACTTCAACTACAAGTCAACGTACATCTGAGATATGTTGTCAAGGATTTCCGTGTCCCCCACCTGATCTTTGTTTAATAAAATAATTAATCTTGTTTAATCTTTTAAACAAATGGATCAGTTCCAAAGCCCAGCAATACATTCCTCCCCCAAATTCGCATGAACACCTCTAGATTACAGTCCTTTCCCATCTGAGACCCTCCGTTTTGGATTTCCACCCCTTCCACGCTGAGCTCTCAGACCCGTTCCATCCTTAGGTTTCACTCAGAGAGATTCAGCAGTTCAAGTGTACAAAAAAAAAATCTCAGTCAGAACTGGGAGGCCTGCCCACTGATGTACAAGCTGTGGGACTGAGGACCCAGAGGCATCACAAGGAGCTTGATTCATTAGCGGGCAGGTGAGTGGTTCAGTAATGTTGGAGTGACTCGGCCGTTCTGGCCTTTATCCAACCAGAAGCATAGGTAAGTAACAAAGTAATCCTTGACCCACTGGTTGGATGATCTAACCCTTTGCTTTACAAGCTTTAAAAGTGTAGAGGAACTTTGACAATACTGCTTTATTTCCTTGACAGAACACCTCACTGAATTAAAGTAAATGCAGTCTAAACTTACATCACCGGCTCAGCCAGTACTCACTGTTCCAAATGAGTCAGAACAGATTGGTATGAATCAGCTGTGGCTCTATGCCAAAGCAAAACTTGTAAAATAAACCCAAAGTCAGGCCTGACCTGTCTACTGAGGAAACTGAATCCTTGCTTTGCTATAATATCACACAAGTGCAAATCCTTAAAACTAGTGCTCAAGAGGTCCTTTGTAAACACAACTTACCTCCATGTAATTATTTCAAGAGAAGAGGAGTTCTCTAACTGTGTTGGCTGGGAGGATGCACTATGCAGTGCAGAAAGGAAAATGTGTCCTTCAGGTGTGATTGCCAATTATGAGTCTCTGGCGTCATTAGGGTTAGTGTCACCCGGTGTGGTAACTCATGGTGTCATCCCTTCCCTCCCCACCCCCCCACACCCCCAGACTGGGTGTACCGAGTATAGAAGAAACAAGTGTGTGTGTGCCGGTGGCACTGAGTTGGGGGTGGGGGGGTGGCTCTGACAGAGTGCTGAGAAGGTTCAAAAAGTAAATTAGCATAGAGTTTTATCCTTGTAGGTATGTAAGCTGAGCTTATGAAAAAAATGTTTTTGTTGTTATAGCTAACTACAGGGATATTTTTATAAAAAATAATAAATATCTGCTGAAACTTTACACAGAAATTTTATGGAAAGTAATTTTGGTGTCACCCCCTCTGATGGTGTCACCCGGTATGGTCTGCACCCCCTTAATTATACCAGTGACTGTTGTTCAAGGCCAGAAAGGGAGCTGGGTTGTTGTCGTTATTCAGAGGTTCAAACATAGAGGGAAGGATTTGTAATTCAAAGGAGGGAGGGTGGCTTTCGGGCATCTTGGCTTGGCAGGAGTTGAGGGAGTCAGGATTGGGGGAGTTGAAGTCATGGAGTAATAGAATCATACAGCATGGAGACAGACCCTTCAGTTCATCACAGCAGCGTGGTCCATTAAGCATGCACCTACACTAATCCTATTTTCCTCCCATAACTCCATTCCTCTCACTCCCATAGCCACTTCCCCTCTGCTCCAACCCTCCCCTCCCACCTCAGATTCTTTTGCCACCCATCTGTACTCAGGACAATTTTCAGGAGACAATTATCCTACCAACCACGACATCTTTGGTCAATGATAGAAAACAAGAACACACAGGGAAAATTCATGTAGTCATCGGGAGAACATGTAAACTCAGCATGTATGATACCCAAGAATTCAACCTAGGCTTCTGGCACCATGAGTACTGGCTGTGTGGCATTAAATCGATGCAATCAAATTCAGGGTCTGTGCACCTTGGATTTCCTGATATTTGTTGCCTTCTTATCATGGGTATTCTTTCACAGAACCAAGAAATTATGTTTTTTACATGTAACTAATGATTTTTTTTTTCCATCGGTAATTGTCACATTTACTTCCGGAGTGGCCATTCACAGAGGAACGACCAAAACTCCAAAATTCCAGATTTCACCATGAGTTTTAGTCATGAACCTGAGGTTCATTATCTAAGTAGGCTGGACGTGGGATGCCACTATGTTAACATCATCTGCCTTTTAAATATCCTGCAGGCAGAAGAGCAAAATGGTTCTTGATCTCCAGATGTTTTTAATGCTAGCAGCGGGTATGTATAGCACTATATAAATGCACCTCTGCTGCTGGTAATTTAATGTCTGCAGACTGCGCATTTAAAAATTCCATGCTGCAACATTGCACGCTTTTCGCCTCATTGCGCATCATCAATAATGTCCTATTCATTAGCCCATTGCTGCTGATTGCCTGCAGTTGTGTTTAGACTGCAGGCATTCCGCAATAATATCTAAGGTCCAGGAGATAAATATCAGAAGGAAATGAGTCCCTTATTTCTGCTCCGATCCTTTTACACAGACTGCATTCCAGAATTTTGGGAATAATTTGGTAAAAAAACATAAATGTGATACCTCCTTTTCTTTAATGAGATGGAGTTGGAAAATGTCATACTCTAATAGTGCCATTCAGTGAGAATAGCTGTATGCTTTTGCATATTAGGTAGTAATATCTTTTTTTTGATGATCATTAAACCTGCTGAGATCCTCATTTGGAAATGAGGCATTAAGATCTGTCAGGGTAAATGAAATGTGAATCTTTGATCTGCTTTTCTGGAGTAACAGAATCTGGAAAGGAATACTGGAATGTATTTAAGACAGCAATTTATTGTTATCAAGTGCTCAGACATTGGGTATCACTTTCAGTGCAAAAATGTGGTAAAATAAGATCAACTGGTAGCAGATTGTTTTAAAGAGCAAGCCTGCCATCTGCTGGTTCTCTAATCTTTAAGAAACAGGGAGAATTGTGGGACCATGGGAAACGTTGGCCAAAACTAGTGATCAATTGTGAAGCAATAGTGGTCACTATTGATCTGTAAGAAAGTTTCCCATACTGTGAAGAACTTGTTCTTTAGCAATGTTTGCATCCGTTCAGTTGGATTGATGGTGCACAATCGCTGAGTAACCAATCAGATTTTTTTTATTCTCACCACACAAAAAGGAAACAAAAAGATAGTTTTAATTAACTTCATAAACTTAATTTCTTCTGGAGACTTTAGATAAGTTCACATATCATGGATTGTCTTGCAAAATTAAAGCACATGGATTGAGGGGTAACATTCTAGCATTGACAGGCAATGGGTTCACAGGCAATGGGTTCACAGGCGATGGGTTCACAGGCGATGGGTTCACAGGCGATGGGTTCACAGGCGATGGATTCACAGGTGATGGGTTCACAGGCGATGGGTTAACAGAGAGGAAACTGGAAGTATTTTTCTGTGTAGTAGCCAATGATGAATGGGATCAGTGCTTGCCTCTTCCCCCCCCCTCCCCAAGCCCCCTCCCCCATCCTCCCCCAGCCCCCCTCCCCCAGCCCCCCTCCCCCAGCCCCCCTCCCCCAGCCATTCACACTCAATGGCAAAGAATTGGTCGAGGGTTTTTAATGTCACATCTTCACAATTGCAATGCTGATTGGAATGGAAAGGGTCAAGAAAAGGGTGGAGTGTGATCTGTGAGAAAGATGGGAAGAGGCTGCAATGTGAGTTAAACAAGTTGGGTGAGAGAGACTTGCAGACTCCCACAAATTAGCCGAAGTGTAGGTGGGTGGCAGAAGAATAGGGGTTGTTGATGGTGTAATGGATTTGTGTTAACCTTTAATTTAATGTTAAACTATATTTCTTTTATTAAAAATGTCTTAGTAAAGTAAATTATAGAGTTAAAATATTGTATCCGTATACTTAGTAATTTAGCTGTGGGTCAGTACAGGGTCACGCACAGGTCACAGCATATTTAAAGAGAACTATTGTTTTCAGACAAGAGACTTCATTCTTGGAGTCTATACGTGTCTTGGACAGACAGAGCTAATGGATTTCAAGTGGGTCTTAATTATTCAAGGACTGCTGGGGAAGCCATCTGTTTTTAAATCAAAGCTACTTAAGCCTCTTGAACAGAGGTTGTATTGGATATGGAATGGTTTTGAAAAAGGAACAGAAATTTGGTAGAAATAAAACTGATGGTCATGTGATTTCCAAGAATTAAGGCATGCATGATTTAACTGTCACATGACTTGGAGACATATATTATCGAATTCAGACATTTTGAGTTCAGTTATTTTTGAACAGTTCGGCTTGGAGTTCACAGAAGTCAAACCCCTGTGACATACAGGGGTTGAAATCTTATGAAAGACGGTAACCAGAATTTATCCTGCTTGTTATGTGTTACTCCTGGAAGAAGGGGAACACAGAATCGGTGGCTTTTGAATTAATGAAGACCACTTTGCTGTCTCTTTGGAAAAGAGACAAAATGAGAAGTAAATCATGAAAATCTGTAGACACCATGGTGAAGTAAAAAAACACAAAATGCTGGAGAAACTCAGCAGGTCAAACAGTATCCTTTATGTAGCAAAGGTAGAAAGAAATACATAACCAACATTTTGGGCCTGAGCCCTTCATCAAGGTTTGAGAGAATGCCGGCAGGCATCCAAACAAAAGGGTAGGGGGGGTGCAAAGGAAGGAGATGATAGATAGATGAGGGAACAACAGCGGAGGAGGGATGGCTGGGTGGGTAAAGGACAAGGGGGGAAGAACTGGAAAGAGAGGAAAGAGGGAGGGGAAAGACAAGACATGCAAGTTAGCAGAAAGCAGAGAAATCAATGTTAATTGGCATTTTTACATAGAAACTTCAAAATAATTCTGAAAAAAAATTAGCATATTTACCTCTGGTGTGTCCCAATGTGATTGTTTACACGGGGGCACTTTTACACAGCCTTCCTGTGTTACGGAGTTTGTCGGAGGGGGAGCGTTGTGTTCATTAGGCCTGTTTCTTACGGAGTGGCTGCGGTCATTTTACACTGCAGCCGCTCCGTAAAAATGTGTAAGGGTCCAAGTGGAAAAATTACAGGATGGAATTTACATAATAAATTCCATCTCAATATTTTTACACTGAAATGTTCTGCTCTTCAGCGGTTGTGTAAAAGAGCCTAATGCTATTTGGCTGGAGAGTGTCCAGATGGAAGATACCCTGTTGTTCCTCCTTTCTGTGGGTCGTCAGGGTGGGATAGTGCAAAAGGCTATGGACAGACATGTGGGTCTGGGTGTGTGACTCAGAATTAAAAATGAGAACAGCGTCTTTCACATATTTACACATGTGTCAGATGCCAGCAACAGGAGGAAAGAAGTGGCATAAATTAGCATGGGGGAATACTTTATGGAGTGTGAGAGAGACTGCATGAAAGAATGACACAATTATGGTTTTTAGACTGCAATGTCGGGAAAATTGCAGAAAAAATTAACATAATTATTGCCTGTATGGTCATTCACACTGGGCACCCTTTTAGACTGCAATTACCTGAGTGCAACAGTCCCGGTGGTTGGACTTGCAGTAGAGTGGATGACCGTTAATTAATTTTTCTGGTACGATTTACACTACAGGCTTCCTCCAAAGAGTTGTAGGGGTCCTGCAGGATAAATCGCGGTGCAGGAATTGACTTAAAATTCCTGCACATTCCTTTATAGACTGCCCCTTGTAGCGGCAAAATTTCTTGGTTTTGCCATTACATGCCTGCAGTCTAAAAACCATAGATGTTTGCTATGGAAAGGTTTTTTTTCAGAAAACAATTCCTTTAAATGTTTGAGGAACAAGATCATTTTTTTGTATCACCAATTGATTTAACAAGTGGATTATTTGATTAGTGTATTCAATGTAAGGTTTTATTTAAAAGTAATGAATTGTGTAGTAGCTGCGCAGTACAGAAAGGTGCTGGAGAAACTCAGCAGGTCATGCAGCATTCATGGAAAGTAAAAGCCACTCAGCATTTTGGGCCTGAGCCCTTATTCAGGAGTGCCAAAAATCAACTGCATATTGAAATCGAAACAAATAAAATTGCATTTACATTATTTTATTTTATTTGAACTAACATTTTACTGCAAATGACTCATCAATACTACTTGTTCCTCTATTTAAAGTACCGGTAATTGCTGGCTGGTTAGTGTTTTTTGTGCTCAACTTCTTTTAAATTGACATGGAAAATCTTTAGTTTCTCTGAGGGTTTTCTGCGCCATGATCAAAATCATTCCAGGCCTGCTGAATATTCTAAATATATCAAAAAATATCATTTTGTAATTTTGTCTGTAAAGTGTTTGTATGTTCTCCTCATTCAGTTTCCTCTGGGTACTCCGGTCTGCTCCCATCCTCCAAAAACATCGGGGCTTTGTAGGTTATTTGGTACATTTGGATGGCATTCACATGTGGGTAAATTTAAAAATAATTGAATTTTATTGAGACTGTCTGCAGTGCAGATTGGTGCAATCTTTTACTGCCCTCTGGTGAAAGAATCCAAAATAGCACTTCACAACACACTGATGTGTTCCATGGTCAATATTATTGCTGAATGGCTTAACTGCATGTAAATTATAGCTAAAGTGATTCTTGTGACATATTTTACAAATCCTCAATGTAATAATTATAGATTATGATAATTTTAAAATGATGAAAACATTTACTAGACTTTATTTGATATAAACCAATAGCATTTTAGTCCTTCAACATTCCTTGCCACAATTTGTATTTTAATGGAATGTTCATGATAAAGGTTTGGATGGGTTTTTAATGTAAATATTTACTCCCATACCTGAATGGAAAGATACTCAATTTTAATTTAGAGAGCTTGTGTTTCCCTCATTATTTGATTTTCACTGAGTAATTTTTACACAAGTATTTCAGTTTCTTCATTCAATCACAACTTTTACAGATATCTGGAAAAAAAATGCAACTATTCAATCATGGTGTGCTGAGCTGGGAACCCGAGATCCAGCCGTGATTCTGTAAGTCAGCACTTACAAGTTTTCCAACTAGATAATCTTATAGAAAACCACAGAGAATGAACAGAGTTTATAGGCTACAAAAACAAGTATTTGATTGTATGTCTTTCAGGAAGTAATACAATTAGTTACCTTTATTTTTTTTTCACAGCGGTATAATTCTTTCACTCATTCAGCTGACATTATAAATTATTGAACAAGTCAATAATTTCTCAACACTACTTTAATAAGGAATACAATGTCTTTCTCTTTGTAAGTAAAATGGAATGTGCAGCTCATACAATGATTTGTGACATGACAGTGAACAGTGAGCACGACAAACCAAGGCTAGGCCTGTGGCAGGTTATTTGATAATGATAATGAGTTTGTCATATACAGTAAAATCTCCATTATCTAGAATTCAACCAATCAGCAGCCTCAAATAACCAGCAAAAAATTAAGGAAATAAATAATTTTTATAAAATAATAAAAAGAATTAAAAATGTAAATAAAAGTTTTAAATTGTAAAAGTAAATGTTCTCTGAAGTAACACATAAACCTTGGGTGAAGATGGGAGTAAATATTAAGCCACCAGAGTACCTTGGTCATGTTTTGTTTGCAGCTGTTTGAATAAAATGGTATTGCCAGGATGAAGAGCTCATTGTTGCCACTTGCCATTGGCTGCCTGCTTAGTAACAGTCTTTGTCTTTATTAGTATATTATTAACTATATTAGTAAGGCTTTATCTGTAAACTTGGGGGAGGTGGGGTTAATAATCTATAAGGTTATTGTTAGTCTTTCAGGTAGCTCTGTGGTGATACAGTGATGTTTAAATGTTTTCAAAGAACAAAACTAACAAGTAAAATTCTTTAAGGTATATAAATTTATGCAAGTAAAATTTGTTCGGTGTAAGTACAGTATAGTATTTCTTGTTTTTTAAACTGCTTATTCTTAATGCTGGTATATTATTTAGGTATTGTAAGAATGAGTCTCAAGCAACCAGAACATTCACATATTCGGCATCTACCAATTCCTGTAGGTGCTGGAAACTGGGGGTTTTGCACTGAAATTCTTTCTTGCTCCCGCTGAACAGACACTTCACTAAAAACTAAAAAAAAACTACAATGGTATATGTTAAATTAACAAGTGATATTAAGCACTACCAGTAAGTAGAAATTCTGCCTGGCCCACAGGAAAAAAGAATCTCAGGGTTGTATGTGATGTCGTGTATGTATTCTGACAATAAATTTGAACTTTGTTGGCTCTGGCACCACCTAACCATTTTCTTGATCTTCCTGTATTCTGACTCATCATTTCCAATTATTCAACTAAAGCAGTGGTGTATTAAAATGAATTTACAGATTTTGGAACTGAACTTTGTTACACAGTCATGAGTGTACAGGGAATAGAGCAGGAGACTGAGCAGTCAGGAAGAGGTGATGTTTAAATCCACACTGATTGGTGTCTGCCAATGAGGAAGTTGGGGATCCAGCTGGAGAACTCCAAATTCCCTCATTTGTTCATAGGCTTTGCTGGTGTCCAGTCAAGTCAAGTTTATTGCCATCTGATTGCACAAGAACAACCCAACGAAGCAGCGTTCTCCGGTCATCGGTGCAAAACATGCAGGCACACAACCAGACATAAGACTCATATAGACAAGTAATACATATGCAGGACAAGTATTCATATAAATAAATAAAAATTGTTTCATAAATATGAGAATCACGGATGGTTAGTGTGAGGTAATCCTTTGGTCATTCAGCTTTCTCACTGCCTGTGAGAAGAAGCTGCTTCTCAGCCTGGTGGTGCTGGCTCTGATACTCCTGTATCTCTTTCCCAACAGGAGCAGCTGAAAAATGTTGTGTGCTGGGTGGAAGGGGTCCTCAATTATTTTGCGTGCCCTTTTCAAACAACGATCCTGGTAAATCACGTTGATGGTGGGTGTGTGGGGGAGGGGGTTGAAGTTAGACTCCATTGATCCTCCCTGCCACTCATGGTCCTGTGCCACTCATGTCCTCCCTGTAGCAACCATATCGCACTGTGATGCAGCTGGCCAGGATGCTCTCAATAGACCTCCTGTAGAAAGTTGACATGATGGTGGCCTTCCCCGCTTGTTTTCTCAGGGAGTGCAAATGCTGTTGCCCCTTCCTGACAAATGAGGAGATGTATGTCCATGATAGGTTGCTAGTTAAATGAATGCCATAGAACTTGATGCTCTCCACTCTCTCCAATACAGTGTAATTAATGTGCAGTGGAGGGTGGTCATTCCTGGTCCTCCTAAAGTCCACGATTATCCTTTTGTCTCCTCCATCATCCTTCATACACTGATGTTGAATGCTGAGCTGTAGTCAATGAACAATAGGCAATAGATATTATTGGAGTCAAAATGATCTAACACAAAGTGGAGGGCCAGGGAGATCCCTAAATGAACTATAATAAGACATTCGGTCTCTGTGTTTATTTTCTGGAGGGATTATTCAATTCCCTGCTCTTGATCGTCATTTGGTGACACTTAACATTATTTGGTTTGCATCCATGGAAATTACCAACAAATAATGTGGGTTCCAACATGGAAAAAAAAATGGATTTGCCATTTTTGGCCTACTCCTGTTCCTACTTCCTATGTTCCTATGATTTGGGGGATGTGTAGACACCTACCAAATTTTCTGGAGAATAGTAAATATTTCTATCAGGAGGAAAACAAAGACATAATTGCTGAATCTAAAGGATTTACCCTCCCTTCCAACTCATTTTCTCTTGGATTAGACTGAAAGAAGTAATGTTTTCATTTGACCTGAAGGACTGTTACTGTGGCTTCCAAGAACAGCTCTTTTGATTTGTTGACAAATTCATGTTGTCAGCATGACTGTAATTTTCTTAAAGCTCATTGCTGCTAGACTAGATTACTGTTAGCAATGTCTTCCATCATCTTGCTGTTGATTGAGAACAGAATTTTATTTGGTTATACTAAATTTGTCTTGGTCATGGCACATGAATGAAATGTCACACATTGTCAGGAATCTGGTAGTTTTGCAAATGTATTGGAAAGGCAAGGCAAGCTCTGGAGAAATTTGCAGCACTACATCTGGAAGATTGTCTGGTTCCATGACTTTTGCAGTATTAACCTCATTTCTTCATACCAAGTGGAGTGAACCAAATAAGATTAGGACTTCCATCTATGATGCATGGGACCCCAAGAGGAGAATGAAATAGATCATCTGTTCTCTTTGAAACTTTTTTATTAGATGATGCAGTCCACAACTCCATTCAACAGGATGTAGATGACATAAGCCAGAAATAACATTCAAAGTGCAGGCAGTTAACCTTTGAACAAGAGTGAATTGAATCACCTGCCTGTGACATTCAAATTGCTAAGCCCTCCACCATCAATATTCTAGAGGTCACCTTTGACCAGAGAATCAGCTAGACTATAAAACTACAAGAGTATCTCAGATAATGACCCTGCAAACGTATATATGACCATAAAACAATTACAGCATAGAAACAGGCCAACATGGCACTTCTAGTCCATGCCGAACACTTACTTCCACCTAACCCCATTGACCTACATTCAACCCATAACCTTCCATTCCTTTCCTATCCAAATATATCTCCAACTTCTCCTTAAATGCTAATATCGAGCCTGCCTCTGCCACTTCATCTGAAAGCTTATTCCACACACCTACCACTCTCTGAGTAAAGAAATCCCCCCTCATTTTTCTTCTAAACTTTTGCCCCCTAACTCTCAACTCATGTCCTCTTGTTTGTATCTCTCCCTTTCTTAAAGGAAAAAGCCTCTCCTCATCCACTCTATCTATACCCCTAATAATTTTAAATACCTCAATGAAATCCTCTCTCAGCCTTTTTTGATCCCAAGAAGAAAGACCTAACTTATTTAACCTATAACGTAAACCCTGTAACCCTGGCAACATTCTAATCTCTGCACTCTCTCCATTCTGTTGATATCTTTCCTATACTTTGGTGACCAAAACTGTACCCAATACTCCAAGTTTGACCTCACCAAATTGTACAATTTTAATATAACATCCCAGCTCCTACACTCATTGCTCTGATTTATAAAGGCCAACATACCATATGCTTACTTCACCACTCTATGTGACTTCACCTTCAGGGAACTATCTACCATTATTTCTAGATCCCACTGTTCTACTGCACTCTTCAGCACCCTACCATTCACCATATATGTTCTATTTTGATTAGGCCTAACAAAATATAGCACATCACACTTAACTACATTAAATCCATCTACCTTTTTTCAGCACACTCTTCTAACTGGCCTAAATCGCTCTTCAAGCTTTGAACCCCTTCTTCACTATCCACAGCTCCACCTATCTTAATATAATCTGCATACTTAATAATCCAATCTACTACCCCATCATCCAGATCATTAATATATATGACAAAGAGTAATGGACCCAATACTGAACTCTGAGGCACACCACTAGTCATTGGCTTCCAATCTGACAAACAGTTATCTACCACTACTCTCTGACATCTCCCATTCAACCATTGTTGAATCCATTTTACTACTTCAACATTAATTCCTAATGATTGAACCTTCCTAAACTAACCTTGCCTGAGGAATTTCATCAAGCAGGCTTTTAATTACTAGATTGTCTCCAAGCACCTTTTTTAAACAATGGAACTACATGAGCTATCCTCCAATCCTTTGGAGGATCCTGCGACTAATAACATTTTAACTATCTGTCAAAGTCCCTGCTAGTTCTACACTAACCTCCCTCAAGGTCCTAGGGAATATCTTGACAGGACCTGGAGACTTATCCACCTTTATTTTCCTTAAAAGTGCCAGTGCTTCCTCTTTAATTGTTATCTTTTCCATAACTTCCTTAATTATTTCCCTTACTTTACACAAATCAATAGCCTTCTCCTTCATAAATACTGAAGAAAATCTCCCCCACCTCTTTTGGCTCCACACATAGCAATCCACTCTCATCCTCTAGAGGACCAATTTTATCCTCACTATCCCTTTGCTCCTAATATATCCATAGAAACCCTTTGGATTTATTTTCACCTTACTTTTCAAAGCAACCTCATATCTCCTCTTAGCCTTTCTTTTTGCATTCTTTATATTCCTCTAACACTTCATTTACTTTATGCTGTCTATACTTTTTGTACTCCTCTCTTTCTGAACTATATTTCACATAACCCTTGAAAACCAAGGCTCCCTAAAACTTTTAACTTTTCCTTTCATCCTAACCAGAACATGCCATCTCTGTACCCTTAAATTTTCACCTTTGAATGGCCTCAATTTTCCTTCTACATCTTTCCCATAAAACAATTTATCCCAGTGCACACCTTCCAAGCCCATTCTCATCTTCTTAAAATTAGCCTTCCTCCAATCAAAAGTCTTAAACCTTGGTCGACACCTAACTTTCTCCATAATTATTTTGAAACCAATAGTATTGTGATCACTGGACCTAAAGTGCTCCCCAATACACACCTCCGTCATTTGGCCTATCTCATTTCCTAATAGCAGATCCAACACTGTCCCTTCTCTGGTTGTTACTTCTATATATTGATGTAGAAAACTATTCTGCACACATTTAACAACCTCCAAACCATCCAGTCCATTTACTGTATGGGCATCTCAGTCAATGTGTGGAAAGTTAAAATCAACAATCACAACCCAGTGTTTACTACAAATATCTGCTACTTCCTTACAGATTTGTCCCTCCAGTTCCATCTCCACATTAGGTGGTCTATGATACACCCCCATAAGTATTACCTTTTTTTTCCCACTCAATTCCACCCATAGTGCTTCTCTAGACAAGCCCTCTAATCTATCATTCCAAAGCACCGCTCTAATACTCTAACAAGTAATACAACACCTCCCCCTCTTGTACTCCCTATTCTATCACACCTGAAGCAACAAAATCCTAGAATGTGTATTTGCCAATCACACCCCTCCTGCAGCCATGTTTCACTAATGGCTACCATGTCATAATTCCAAGTATCTATCCATACTCTAAGCTCATCTAATTTTCTCGCAATGCCCCTAGAAAATCTCCTTCTCTTGCTCTCTTTTGATTACTAATGGTGCATACAACTTCTCTGTCTTCAATTTCATCCTTCTCCCCTACATCTATTCCTTCATTCTGGTTCCCCTCCCCCCTTCAAATCTAGTTAAAACCCACCAGAGCCACGCTAGCAAACCTACATGCAAGAATATTTGTCCCTTTCTAGTTTCCTGCCGGAACAGTGCCCACCTTCCCTGGAACGTTGCCCAATTATCTACAAATCTAAAGGCCTCCCTCCTGCACTATGTTTTGAGCCACATGTTTAGCTGCACTATCTTTCTATTTCTTACCTCACCTGCACCTGGTACTGGTAGCAATCCTGAGATTGCTATCCTGGAGGACCTGTCCTTTAACCTAGCTCCCTAAACTCACCCTGCATGACCTTCACACCCTTCCCACGTCATTGGGAATGTGCAAGATGATGCACAACATCTGGCTGTTCTCCCTCCCCCCTCAGTATACAATGAACTCGATCAGTAATATCCTATACCCTTGCACCAGGGAAGCAACGTACCAAATGGGATATTCGATCACCTCCACAGAACCTTCTATCTGGACCTCTATCTATAGAATCCCCTATCACAATCCTACTCTTATCCCTTCTCTTCTTAGTCATAGGACCAGATTCCATGCCAGAGACTTGATCACTGCAGCTCGTCCCTAGTACGTCGACCCCCTCAACACTAGCCAAAGCAGCATACTTGTTCTTTAGGGGGGACCCCATCAGAGAACCCTGCTCTGCCTGTCTATTACCTTTCCTCCTATCCTCCTCCCGACTCTTAAGTATAACATTATCCCTATAGCTACTATCCATTACCCCCTTTGCCTTCTGAATGCTCCTAAACCCATCCTGCTCCAATTCTGCATCTCATTCATTTAAGAGCTGAAGCTGGATGCTCCTTTCACATCTGAAGTCACTAGGGTCATTGCCAGTTTCCCCAATCTCCTACATCATACAAGAGGAGCATTCCAAATATTCTCCACCAACGGCAGGCCATGATAGAGTCATCCTACTTGCTGATGAGAATGCAGATCCAATAACAGGAACTCTACGTCATTCAAACAAATCAGCCAGCTTCCATGATGCCTCATTCAGCATCCTATCATTCACTCCCTCCACTGGTTATAGTGTGTACCAACTCTGAAATATGTTTTCATTACTTGCCTAAGCAATGGCTGCAGCACATTTGAAACCATGGTCTGTAGCTTCAGGTGCATGGAACCATCACTAATTCTCCTTCAAGCTGCATGCCTTCCTGATTTTAAAATCTGTTTCAGCTCCTTCATCCCGACTCAACAACAGTGTGAGTTTGCCTTCATCAGAAGGCTTGTAACAGTTGAAGAACATGGGGAACTGCTACCTTCTCAAGGGGAAATGTTTGCCCTGCCAGTGATGCTGTTGCCAAAAAAATAAATAAATAAATTGACGTGTCACAGCTGGTTGAATAAATGGTTCATTCGTGTTTTTGGCATGTGTGCTTGGCTCCATCATCATCATCAATGATCAGAAAACTTCCTCAGACTCTTCTTTCCATTAGCACTTTGATTGTTCACCATTTTTCAGCACTGGATATGTCAGAATTTTAAGGAAGACAATTCATAGCCCAGATTGTCTCCTTGATGTTTAAAATAGTCAAATTTCAGATTCTGATTTCAGATTTATTGTGAGAGTACATACATGACATCACATACAACCTTGAGATTCTTTTTCCAGTGGGCTAGGCAGAATTACCACTTATTGATAATGCAAAAAAATGTACACAATGTACACATGTAAACAAATAAAGAAATGTAAATAGATAAAAAATGTAAACAAACTGACTGTGCACCAGAGAGAAAATAAAAAAGTTGTGCAAAAGTAACACTCCTTATATTAACATTCCACTTATAAATAAAGTCCTTCCCTGTTTCTTTTTCTATTTAATTCATTTCCATTAGAATCCAAGAAGGGAGAATGTCTTCTTCAAAAAAGAATGATAAAAATTTTGCTTGTGCTGAAAATTAGTATTTCTTAAAGCCCGGAAGTCTAAATCTTCCAAATTTATAATCCCATGTTTGCTATTCCAATTAAATTCTCTGAACTTTATTATTTCATAGGAATTTCCTTATGTAATTATTCAATAATTTATCGTTTTTTAGGTGGTGCATTAGGCAACAATTGAAAAAGATTCTGTAACCTTAACATCACCTTCATTTTAATACAATTTACTCTTCCCACTGGAGTAATCAGAAGATCTTTCCATTTCTGTAAATCTCTCTTTTATTTCTAAAAGAGGAGTATAATTTATCTTAAATAAGTTATGTAAATTATTATCTCAATATTCCTAATATTTGATTCCATTTATCTTCCACTTAAATCTACTTTTTTGATATTTTTCATATTCAAAATAAAAATGAAAATCAATGGCATTATCTCACTCATGTATATTTTTATTTTATAACTTGATATTCTTCCATATTTTTTTAATGTTGTTTGTCATTTTTTTTTCAAGAATTCAGACAAATACAATAGCTCCTCGTCAGCAAATAAACTAATTTTATGTTCTGCCTGTCCAACTTTGAAGCCCTGAATATCCAGATCTCTCCTTATAATATCCACCAGTGGCTCAGTAGCTAGGATAAAAGGCACTGGAGACAGAAGACACCTCTATCTACTCAATCTACTCAAGGGAAAAACCACTGACATCTGATTATTAGTTATAATTTTGGCTTCTACTTTATGATAAAGAGATTTTATCCAGTTTATAAATTTTCTGCCTATACCAAATTTTTCCAATGTTTTAAATAAGGAAGACCATTCTAATCGATAAAATGGCTTTTCTGCTTTTAGGGAGATGGTTATACTTGGATTCAACTTTGATTTTGCCATATGTATTATATTAAATAGACTATTTGAAGAATGTTTTCCTTTGACAATTCCCACTTGATCTGCATGTATTAAATTTGGTAGATCTGGTCCCAGTCTTTGCCAATATTTTATAATCAGCATTAAGGAGCGATATAGGTCTATATGATGAAGTTGTTAATGGGTCTCTACTTTTCCTTGGTAGCACTGTAATTATATCAGTTGAGAAAAATTCTGGAGGGTCTGGGTCTCCACCACCCAGTTCAATACATATATCATAAGAGGTATTAATAAATATTTAAATTGTCTGTAGAACTTGGGAGGAAACCATCCTCTCCCAGAGATTTGTTAGCTTGTCATGTACCCAAAGCTTTCTTGATTTCTTCCCTTGTGAAAGGGAAATTTGTTCTCTATCTTCTAATTTTGAAAGTTCCACATTTGTAAAACATTCATCCATCTTATTTTCATCTCTTAATAATTCTGATTTATAGAGTTTTATATAATATTGTATAAAATATTATTCATTTATTTTTGATTATATGTTATAATATCAACCTCTGTTTTTATTGCATTTATCATTCTAGATGACTCCTCTGCCTTTTACTGCCAAGATGAAAACTTTATGCGCCCGTTCTCCTAATTCATAATATTTTTGGTTTTTTTTAAATATTTTTTACTATTCTATACATTTGTAATGTGTTATTTCAATTTTTAAATTCTCTAATAATGTATATTTTTCTTGTGACCCTGTTCTTTAATATTCTTTTTCCAGTTATAACTTTCTCTAGACCATCCAGCTCTATTTATGGCTAATTTTCCTTTATGATTTTTTGTATAAGAAATAATTTGTCCTCTTAGATAAGCTTTAAGCATATTAAAAAGCTATTAACAGTTGGAGGAAGGTTAGTATCACTGAATATTTCTATCTGTCTCTTAATAGACTCATAAAAGTCCTTCCTTTTAAATAGTGTGGCATTGAGATGCCATCTATACACACTTTCTTGTTTTTCCATTATTGCAATAGTTAAAGTTAATAGCAAATTATCTGATAAAAGTCTCACCAAATATTCTGTTTTTGTCACTCTACTTTTTAATTGGGAAAACATTAAAAACAAATAATTCCTTGTATGTGAATCGTGTACCCTTGAGTAGAATGAATAGTCTCTTTCTATGGGGTTAAGCTGCCTCTATATATCAATCAAATTCAAATCCTTTATAAATAATAGTGTCGCTTTTGCAGCTTTTTCTCTTGTTACTGTTCTGGCTGATTTATTGGATCTAGACAGAAATTGAAGTCTCTTCTGACCAGGATATTATGTCTTCCCTCTGATATTTTTAAAAATAGCACTTCCATTAAAGGCTTCATCGTCATAATTTGGTGCATAGTGTTCATAAACATCCATGATTCTGCATAAATTTTACAATGTGCCATTACAAATCTTCCGGCTTTGTCACTCAGCATCTTATATTATTATCGGTATATTTTTATTAATTAGAATCACTACTCATCTTGCTTTTGAGCCAAATTTTGACAATATTGCTTGTCCCACCAATCTTCTTTTTAATTCAGCATGTTCTGATTTGGTAAGATGTGTTTCTTGTAGAAAGAAACCTTCCCACCTTCAAATTTTTTAGGTGTGCCAAGACCCACCTCCTTTTCATCATCCCATTTATAATAAATGTTAACATTCTGTCCATATTGATTTTTTAAACAAATATTGTTTTACAATAAAAACTTTTTAATTGTTTAAAGAATACAGTGATCTTTCCCCTTTAAAAAAACACATACAATGTTTCTGCCTGGACAGTGAGGTAAAGAGAAAACCTCAAAAGCCCACGATAAAAGCCCACGGAATCTCTCAAGAAAGAAGAACCCCTCCCTTTAGCACCTTCTTTTATAGATACTCCTCTCTGGGTGCCATTCTCCCTCTTAGACCGGAATCTCCACCTTGCTACTGTTTTTCCCAAGTTTTCTCTCTTCTGAGTTCTCTGTGACCATTTCAATAAAATTTACTTTTCAACAATAAATATATCACTTTTTTTAAATTCTTTTACTTAGTCCCATTGTAAACATTCTTCACAGTCTTCCTGTTTGGCAACTTAGCCTTTTCATAAACCTCACAGGAAGTCTTAGTCTTGAAAAATCTTTGATTACTTTCTGCTACTTCAACCCTCAGAGTCGCGGGGTATATCATCGAATATTTCAAGATTTTGGAATGCAATTGTCTTTTTACATCATCGAACGCCTTCCTTTGCTTAATCAAAGTAGGACTAAAATCTTGGGAAAATACCACTTTTCATGGATGATCTCAGGCGAGCCATTATTTTGCTTAGCTCTTTGCTACTTTGCTACTCCCAGAATTGTCTCTTGTTCTCAATAAATCTTACCAGGACTGGTTGTAGTTGCTGCTCGCCAACTCTCTTCGGTCCAAGGGTCCAGCGAGCCATTTCATATGTAGTTTTTCTCTGAATTTGTCTTCTCCCAGAGCTTGTAGGATCCATGTTTTGAAGAAGTTCAGCAAATCTTTTCCCTCAATTCCTTCTTTCAGTCCAGTAACTTGGACATCATTTTGTCTACTAAAATTCTCCATGTGGTCGATCTTGTCCAGCAGACCTTGTCTGTCTGACTCGCATTGCTTTGCATCTTTCTCCAAAACTTTTAGGTTATTTTGTGTTTTTACCAAGTCTACTTCTGCTTGGGTCATTCCTTCCATTCAACTTCTGCTTGGGTCATTTTTTCCTTCCACAATTTCTTTAATTTCACTCATCCTTTCAGTCATGTCTCTCATTACATTTTTGATGCCAACAAATTGGTTTTTCAAGTTTTGCATCTTCTCCAGGATAATACTTAGTTCTTGTCCCGACTCTCCAGCTCTTCTGGTTTCCGTCGGTCCTGAGACCACTTTCGCTCGATGTTCCTAGCTGTGTAAAAAAATCTTAATTTTTTGTTCTCAACTGCCTTAGTTTCTTAGTACTTATTTTGTCCATTTTTTAGTGAAAAACACTTAATTTTAAAATTTTAACCATATTTTTGATACTCTTCATGGACGGCTTGATCAAAACACATCTGTTTAAATCCTTTGCATTGCGAAGCCCCACAAAGTCACACTTCAGCCATATTTGTATGTGGCTCATCGAACACTAATTGAGAATCATTGTTGCAGATTGAGGAGAAAAAAATATTTTTCTCCTCAAAAGATTAATGAATAAAGACAAAATACTTGGAATTTATAAAGCAGTGACATCTACAGTAGTCACATCTTCACATATCAGTGAAAATATTTCTGGTAATGAATGTTGAGGGCCTGATGCTCAACAGGAATTATCTTTAATAGCATGACTTATATTTCATGAAAAGTGACAGGCAATTGCAGCTAAGTAAAATCTCCTCCTAAGGGCTATAAACTCCCTATAATGGTAAAAACCATACAACCTTACTCTGTATTGATTAAGCTGCATCCAAAAAGTAACGTGTAAATTTAGAGTTAGTAGCTTTATCCATTTCTGAAACCTAAGTAGCACTCTTTTGTTGTCAGAGAAATTTCCAAAAACTATTGAAATTCAAAATGAATGCCAGGAGATCCTTATCTTATCGCCGTGTCATGACCGAGATGGCTATTCAGGCACTTTTGTTCTACTCATACACAGGTGTTTTGCATTGTTCAAATAATGATCAAGTAGGAAAACAGAATTGAAAAAAGAGCACATCAGCTTCAATCATATTAGAACAGAGGTGCATGATCAAGGTGCTATGGCATTTGCTTCCTTTTTTTCCTTACAGGATATTCTTATGACCCTTCATGCTTTTGTAATTTTTCTCTCTCTGACCCAGCAAGGAAATCTTAGTTCATGAGAACAAATGAAATCTAAAGATGGATTCTGCCTGGCCATGTCAAAAGCCAGGTTCATAATATCCTTGCATAATCCAGCCATTTTTACTTGCCCATTCTTCAAGGAAGGATCTTCATAATAATGTAAGCAAAGCCACATGGCACACTACCCTTGAGGATTTTGAAATAATGAATTCAATATGTACAGACAAAATAATGTAAAATATTTTGGCATCTAAAGTCCGTGTATATTAATAGAGTGTCAGTAATTAATTTAATAAAGAACATTTGCTCAATGCCTGCTCAAAATTTGCCATGGAAAAAAGTTAAAAAGAAATGGTCAAAAAATTGAAACAATCAGCAGCAGGAAACAATTTGAACTTTGTTTTAAATCAAACCACACAGACAGTTTACATTTTGTGCAAAAAAATGCAAACTTTTAAGTTTCCAGCATATTTACAGCACTATGGGGCTGTTGCCAAGGCAAATAAGGCAAATATAATTGCACTAGTGAAATCTCCATACATGCTTGGAATGACTCAGGTTGGTGTTCAACCAGAATCACTCCATTGATCTGAATTTTCCTGAGAAATCCTGGCAGTTTTGTGCTTTTTCAATCACTGTCAGGAAGCTTGGGAGCCCTAAACTCCCTGACAGGTTTTGCTGGCATTTTCCCAACTTTTGTCCAGCATTAACATGAAAACCACCCTGTTGAACCCATGCCAGCTTTGTCCTGCCTCTGGCCCTGCTTCAGCCACTCCAGTATTCTCAATGAAGAGGAATGCCTGTGAGAAAGAGAGGCAAAATTGGGGAAATTAATTTGTTTTAAATTGATTGAGTTAACTTCAAATGTGTTTAATTGCATTGAAATGGTTCCTTTGATTTTATGAACTAATAGAGGCAGATACAATCATAACCATTAGAAAGCATTTGGACAAGTACTTGGATAGGAAAGAGGTTTCGTGGAACTAATGGGAGAAAATGGGATTAACATCAATAGGTATCATGGTCGGCATGGATGAGTTGGGCCGATAGGCCTATTTCTGTGCTGTACAGACAGTGTAACTGGCTGATTTCTTACATTAAAATCTCTTTGCCTGTTTGACAGCTGGTAAACCTGAGGATGTGGCTTAGCCAGCTTTGAACTCATCTCTGTGCGTGGGATTTACCCTGGATTGCTGACCATACCAGTACCAACTTCATTCATAATGTTGCCCATAGAAGATCTACATGATATAAGTGTAGACCAAGTGAAAATATTAGTGATTCACAACTTCCAGGAAATTCTGAACCAGACTTTGCATCCCAGTATAAAGGTAGTGGATTTGCGGCTCATTCCAGGGCCTGACTGCAATAATATGGGCATCCGGAGATGTTCACTGATGGGGATTGAAGCACTGGGCCCATGTCCTTGAAAAGAATCCTGTGCTTGGATCAGGCCGAGTTCACCTAAAGCAAATCAAAATGTAGATTTGCTTGAAATTCATCCCATTGCTGTTTTTGGGGATCTTATTGCCTAAACAATAACTGTCATATTCATCCACTTTGCAACTGTAATTCCTCAACTGTGGATAACTTGAGACTTCCTTGCTGATGTGAGAATGTACAACCTCTTTACCTAAGTAAGAACAAATTGGCAACCTTGATAATAGTTGCACATATCAGGACACTGGTGTAAATTTACTGTATCATCTTTGCAACATTTAATCATTGCTGCACATGTTATTAAAATTGGTTTTGCTGGCCAAAATATATGTCAACAGTATGGTTTTCATGCTCTATTCCAGTACGTTTGCTGAAACTGAGACTTCTTTTAGACATTCAAAATGTTAAAATGGATAATTTCAAAACTGAAACAATATTCATTCCTTTTTGTTGCAATGAAAGAAACACCATAAATTCTTGTTGAATGTTACTTTATTTCATATCTTCATGCCATCCATTCAGTTCATAGGCTGCACAGAGTAACAGCAGCACATGAAGACAGTGGGCAGCAGTGCAATTTCAACTCCTGCACTGGTTTTGCTTTGACGTTTTATAAAATAGTTGAAAACATGTATATTTTGCAAAAGAAATGGGAACTTGCATTTCCTGAATGAATCTCGGCATGAATAATTTGTTGGGTTAACATTGGCAGATGGAATTTATGGTAAGTGTATGGGTTTGGTAGAAGTGTGATCAACAGCATTTTCACTGAATATTTATGAAGTCTCAAACCTCAAAAGTTAGGTTTTGAGAAAAACCTAAAAGAATGGGAGCACAGTAAATGATCCAGGGTCGCAGCCACCAGGATTTCTGAATATTCAAAAAGCTAATTTCTGGAGTCTCATTTTGCAAAATTCTGCCCAGAACCACCAGAAATACTTAAATTTCATAAAATGAATGCCTGCCACCTCTTGCCCATAACTCCTCATGGATTGGTATGTTTAATTACAACCCTTATTTAAATGTTTTTCTTTGTGGTTTACAAACATCAAATTATGAAGGCGGAATTCATTGGGCATCCATGCTGGTACATATATTTCCACATTTGATTGACTTGGAATCATAATCACAGTGGAAGTGTTTATGTGGCATCAAACAGGAGAGGCTCTGGGTTTTGAGAAGGCACATGAAATATCACACAGGGAACATACAGTATCTGATGAATTAAACTCCCCAAAGACAAATGCAGTGTGTAGCATTTTGGAAGTAGGATGTTGGAAAAGGTCCAGCAATATTTGTTGCCTCATCAATCATGTCAAATTATGTGTGCTGCTGTCAGACATAGTCAAATGCCTGGAAGTTATAGCAAAGCTCTCAAGGGTTCAGGGTCATCTACAATGTAGTGGCATTGTACAGTCTGTTTGCTTTGGAAAGTAAAAAGCCATACAAAGCATAAATGTAATTTTGGGATATGATTTTCAAGTTCCACCACTTCAACCTTGAAGGGAGACAACTCCGAGGATGCCTTTACTAAAGTGTTGAAAATGCTTAATAGAATGAAAACTTTATTTTCCTACAAACTGTCAATGTCAGGAAAATTTAAAGTGAAAAACAAAAGTCTGCAAATGCTTTGATTGTAGTAAAAACAAACTATTTAAAACTAATTTAAGGGCAGGGTTTTTTTTCCTTACAATTGTCAGAAGAGAGAAAGTAAAACAGCAAATGCAAGGAACTTCCAGTAGGTCAGGCAGCTTTCATGGAGAATGAAACAAGGATAATGTTTCAGGTCAACGGCTTTCATGCACCAAACTTTTGCCAGATTGATTTCTGAAAGGCAGATTTGGTATATAACTAGGCTGGGGCTGTAATCCATTAAGAAGGAAGGATGAAATATTACCTTATTAAAACATATAAAATATAGGTCTTGATAAGGTTTTTGATGTTGATGTTTCCCTGGCAAGGATGTTTGGAGCAATTGGTAGGATTCTCAATAGGATAAGCTGTTCAGGGGAGAAATGAAAAAGATGTTTCAACAGTCAAAAAGTGATGAATCTTTTAAATTTTCTTCCCAAACAAGAGGCTCAATCACAGAGAATATTCTAGATTAAGAATGATAATTTTAGAACCTCTAAGATCAACTGTGATCTTATAGTGTAACAGACCAGGCTTAAGGGGCTAAATGACCTGCCATTTTTCAATTCCTTGAATTCTAAAACAAAAGGATTGTTAACCAAATTATAAAATTATGATTTTTGATCATTCATACAATTATAAACAATACCATACCACTCCAGCATATTAGTAAATAAGCAGGAAATGGAAAAATAGTGAATTAATTAGCTGCTGGACATCATATAAATTAAAATCACATAAATATTCCTGACAATTTTATATTTTCTAACTATATCTCATTGTAGAAAACCAATTACAGGAACTATTTGAAAATTTATGTATCAGGAATGTTCTCTCATGTGTCTCCAATTGCAATTCCATTGCCTGCTTTGCAGGTGTGGCTGAGATTGGTTAGCTTAACACAAACCAGAGTTGTCTGGCATGATGCAACCGGTGCCTGAGGTGTCTCAGGCCGAGTTAACTACCTTCTGGAGTTTTTTCCTGTCCTGAGCACTAACACCTCCGTACCAGACAGTGACTCAACCAGACAAAATACTCTACATGTAGAAGTTTTCAAGAGTCTTTGTTGACATACTGAATCTCCTCACAAAGTATAACTGATGGAGAGCCTTCTTCATGATTGAATGAACATGGAGGCTCCAGGACAGATCCTCAAAGATGTTGACACCCAGGAATTGGAAGTTCTTGACACTCTACACTGCTGACCCTCCTACACGGACTGATTCATGTTCTCCTGATTTCCTCTTGGAGTCCACAATCATCTTCTTGGTTTTGCTAATGTTGAGTGCTATGTTATTGTTGTGACACCATTCAACTAGCTGATCTACATTAATCGACATTAAACAAGAAGAAAATCTGCAGATGCAGGGGTCAGTCAAGTGCATCATACAAAAAAGCTGGAGAAACTCAAAAAGTCATGCAGCATCCATATTCCTCTTCCTAACGAGAATTGTTATTCCTGCGAATGCCTCAGGTCCAAAACGTTGGTGGCCTTTTACTTCTAATGGTTGACCATTCAGTACCCAAGCTACTATGACATCACCTCCAAACCTATACCACCAAGAAGTCAAGGACAACACGGGAAAACTATCACCTGCAGCTTTTCCGCCAAGATGCCCACCATCTTGAAAACATCACCACTGCTTCTAAATCCTGGACCTCTTACCCAATAGACGTGGCAAATCCTTTGTAGATATGCTGCAACTGTTCTTGAAAGAGGTTCACCATCATTTCCTCAAGGACAATTAGAAATCCTTAATGAAGTTTGGAAATGCCCAGATCCAAAAAATGAAAAAGAATTAAGAAATTAAAACCAATATCTAAATGCAAGATTGTAAAGTATAAATTCTTGATGCTATTGCACATGACTATATCCATTTTAATGACTCTCATTCACATGTAAAGCATCAAACATAAAGCTGTAAACCATGTGCATTAGATCTTTTAATTCAGAGATACATTACCACTACAATAAAAGCTCAGTCACATTTAGCAACCCATTTCTTTTTGCACACTTAAACTTTACAATGTGCAATAGAATTTCCAGTGCAGGAACTTTGAGACAATGCAGATGAAAAGTTCACTGTGAACTCAGGTTCAGATAAACAATTTGCACTAATATTTAAAAAAATTGTTTTAACTTGATTCAAGAAATAAGGAACAATATGTTTTTTTTATTATTTCCAGATTATTTTCTTCCCTGCTAAAACACAATAAGGTGACCTGTTTATAAAATGAAAAAGAAAACATGTGAAGGAAAATGCAATTGATAATGAACAACATACATTTTGAAACAATCAAGCCTATATTCCAAAAATTATAGTTAATACTTAATCTCTTTCATCCATTTCTGTTACATCCTTTCGTTAATGTATCCCAGAAATAAATATTTAACAGCTTGGAGCTACAAAAGTTTGGCCATTGTCGTAAGGTACTTACACATAGATGGATAAAGTGAGAAGTATTCACATTTGTGTTTTTCTTACTTCACTAATTTTCCAATTTTAGTTTTACTTCCAATGTTTCTGCTCAAGGATGAAAAGGAAATCAGAAAACTGATTATCAGTTACCACCAATGTGGACAAGTTACCTGATTATGGTAGCCATCCTGCACTCCATCAAGATGCATTCTTTTTCATCTGACACTTGGGATTGAGAATAGTTTACTTCCACTCCAGTTCTGTGGGCTCCAGAATGATTGATAGGAGTGAGTGGGATCAACAGATTCTGATTCAATGAGACAATGGAGCAAAGTATGCTTGATGGAGAGGATATATGTTTTTATGTGGCTCATTCCACTCTTTATATTGTACTTCTGTGGGCTTCCAATGCAAGCACTGGAGGCTTTTAATTCCTACGCAAATGCTCCTCTACTTTCTTTCATAATTGTTCCAGGGATTCCTCAAATTTCATAGACATATAGCACTTTTTCAAGGAGGCTTTGAAAATCTATTTGAATGTATTGCTCTGTCAATTGCTTCTTGTGAAAGATTTTGGAATAGGATGTCTGATTTGGAGCTACACAAATGCATATGAGAAAACCATCAAGAGCAAGCTTTGATGGCATCTTCCCTATTCTAGTCAAAGTTTGCTGGTATCTCCCCCACTCTAGTCAAGGTTTGCTGGTATCTTCCCCACTCTAGTCAAGGTTTGTTGGTATCTTCCCCACTCTAGTTAAGATTTGCTGGCATCGTCCCCACTCTAGTCAAAGTTTGCTGGTATCTTCCCCACTCTAGTCAAGGTTTGCTGGTATCTTCCCCACTCTAGTCAAAGTTTGCTGGTATCTTCCCCACTCTAGTCAAAGTTTGCTGGTATCTTCCCCACTCTAGTCAAAGTTTGCTGGTATCTTCAGTCAATCTCCTGATTGCTGGTCTGGTTCAAAACTGTGGAAGTCAGAGGTCAAAGTCACTTCCCAGTGATACACAATGAAAATATTTGACTCGTGAAGTTACTTGCAGAGCTTTGACACAATTTTGGTCGATGCATGACATTTCCTTTGCACCAATTTATTTTGAAATAACAACAGTGGGTCACATCTACAACATTTCTGGAAGGAAATTGTTTCCATTTGTTGACATTCAATATTTGTTAAAAAAAAACTGAAGCTGTTTACTTATTCACAATTTGAACGGCAGCATGAAGTTAAATTTGTTACATCCGGTTTGGAGTGAATATACATGATGACTGTAGTGTTTAATCTGGTTTTAATACTTCAAGTTCAAGAAAACAATTTTTTTTTTCTGTGATCATAACTCAAAATGTGCACCAATGTTCTTTTCCAACACACAATATCTTTGGATGAAAGGTTGAAAAGGTGCATTTTCAACTACGAATAGTTTGTAGCTCACTCTTTTCTGCTTTCAATGGTTGTCAAATCAATATTAAATTATATTTTACCCAATGCAGATTTTATGGGAATGTTGGTCACTTCATGGTTAAGGGAATTACAAATCTGAAGAATCATATTATTTGATCCATGATGAGTGCTGTGTTGGCCAGTTATCATGGCAAAACAGTATTGCAATCTCAATCCCCAGGTAAGTGAAGGGAAAAATACATCTTTTTCTAGATTAATGTGAGCAACAATTGATGATGCAGATTATTTTTAGATCTACCACTGTTTAATGAAACAAAATTAACTAGTTATTGTAAGGAATCTTAGAGAAAGGATGATCATAGTTTGGTAGAAATTTACGTTATTTTTAGGCATAATGTGGTTGAGCCTGAAACTAGGGGTTTAAGTTCAAATGAAGCAAATTATGTATCAATGAGAGGCAAGTGCAAGATAACAAATTCAGCCCATGATGTTGTGCCAACCTTTATAAACCAACTCCACATCAATCTAAAACTTATCTCCCTTACAGACCATAACCCTCAATTTTTCTTACATTAATGTGCCTATCTAAGAGTATTTAAAATATTCCTATTGTATCAGCCTCCACCTCCACCCCAACCCCAGCAATGCATTCCAGGCACACACCACTCTCTCTGAAAAAAAATCTAGCTCTGACACCTCGCCTAAACTTTCCTCCATTCTCCTTAAATGGATTTCCTCTGGTATTGCCTATTGCCGCCCTAGAAAAAAGGTGCTGGTTGTCTATCTTAAATGAAATGCCTCTTAAATTTAATGGAGGTCAGTGATTCTATTCAAATGAAAGGATTGTTCTTGTACACCAGCTATGACAGACATTAAGATAGTGATCCAGATGCCAAGTGTACCTGGCTGTGACCTCATTTTATTCCCAGGCGCAACTGAACAATGGGAGTCTGACCTCTAATGTGCTCAGTTCTTCCATACTACAGCACATAGAAACCAAAATTGAAGAGACATCAAAGAGCAGGTGCTCATTGAACTGATCACACTCAACAAAATGGAGATAGAGAAAATCTGAAATAGAAACAGAAAATTCCGGCTAAATTCCACTGGTCATGCAGCATCTGTGGAAAGAGAAACAGTTAACGTTTCAGGTCTGAGATTGGATGGGAAAGAGAGAAACAAGTTTGTCAAAGTAGGAGAGAAGATGGGGGATGGCAATGAGGAGAACAAAGGAAAGTTCATAATGGAATCTTGAAGAGACTCTTGGCTCCTTTGTTGAATCAGCTCCATAAACAAAGTTAGCACGACTTAGGAAATAAAAAATCATACTTCACAAATTTATTAGAGTTTTTCGAGGATGTAAGTAATGATGTAGATGAGTACTAAACACAAGATACAGTGTCTTTGGGATTTCAAATGATAAAGTGCGCTACAAAAGCTTGTTCATGGAGTAACAGGTTTAGGATGAGGATCAGTGCCTGTATTCAGTTACTTCCATAGCTTAGAGGAGGGAAGTGAGTTTAATCTATTCATGCTCACAGACAATATAAAGTTATGTGAAAATGCAAGTTATTAAACAATGCAAATAACCCATATATAGCTGTTAAACAGAGTAAGTGAAGAGAAAGAAGGTGGCAGCAGGGATATAATATGGAGAAATTATCCAGGCTAATAGGAAAAATAGAAAAACGAAACATATTTTAAAGATGAGAGAGCAATAAATATCAGCTTTCAGTGGGATTTAAATAACCTTCTAGTCAAATCACAGAGATATGACATGCAGACATAACAATCGAAAGGCAAATGGTAGATATATACATATCTTTTCATTCACTCACAAAGCAAGTGGAGAATAGTCAGAATTTAAGTGAAGATACGAAGGTGTTTCATTTATAAAAGTGTTTGTAAAGTAGTATTTCATACAATTATCACGCCCATAGAGACCAGAAGCAGTATCATTCTACACTGAGATAATTCATCAATAAGAGTGCGTAATTGGTCACCAGCTCCAATTTGAATGGTACCAGCCAATATTACCTTTGGTTTGCGCTTATTTTAATAATGAAAAACACAAAAATTTTTTTAAATCTGTCAATTTCTAGGTGCTTTAGCATACAGTCCTCAGGATACTTGTCCAAATGACCGTCCCTCCACACCTATTCCACTGTTATAAAATCCATGGCTTCGTTGTGACTTCCTATGATCTGGGATGTGATGTGTGTTGAGTAACAACACTCTGATACATGGAGTGCTGTGCTGATAAAAGCTTTACTTCATCACAATCTATCATCAGCCCCTGTGGTGCCATTCTTCTCTTGTCTTCGTGCACTTCAGGTTTTCCTGTTGCACACTTATCTGTGTGTAGCACAGCAGACATAATCCTGCCTTCACGATCTTGTTATGATCACTGCATTATATAGGTCACTGATTAGATCATATAGCTCTGAGTTCTGCACGATTTTGGTCTCCTTACCTCAGAGAGAATTGATCAAAGTGTCATAGAATTGATTCTTGCAATGAAAGAGTTATCCTATCAGAAGAGAATGATCAAAATGGGGTTATCAGTGTACCAGTATTTTTATAGTGTAGTAGAATGAGAGGTGATCGCATTAAAGGTGTGATCATCTACATTCTAAAATGATGCTTCAATCTCAGAACTAAGGTAAGTGAAATATATTCCCTCAGATGATTACGATTTTTGGAAATTATCATCCCAGTGCTTTTTGTAAGTCCAACCATTAAATACTTAAATATCTTTAAGTTTGAGATTGACAGGTTTCGAACACCAAACAACTCAAGAGAATTTAGGTAAGAGCTTAAGGTTGGGGTGAGATAGAAAATGCCATCATTTTATTCCAATGCAGAGCAATCTCAAGGGACAATTTGGCCTACTCTTTCCTATGTTTTTGCATGATTCACAACAGAGTTTGCTTAAAGGTGACTGCAATGTCTCCACCATCAAATAATCTGATGACATGAATTGTCAAGCGAAGTACAAGGAGAGCACTTAGGGAGAGTCCTGGAGGGTACTCACTGTTCACAGAACTGCACTCCAGCAAGGAGTCAATAACTCAAGACAGAAGACAAGTCAAAGAGCTGATTCCATAAAGCTACAGGCAATTCAAAGTTTATTAGTGTAAAATTCAGTTTTATCCAGTGTGCTCTATAAAGTGCAACTAAGCCTAAAATTTTACGGTTTCCATTTTATCAGGTATGCCATGTACATAAATCTGTCTTTTATAATACTGTTGATTTAGGAATAGAGCAGCTGTTCTTTTTTTTCTGTTTAGTGCACATTACAGAAATATGATATACTGGTTTGAGCATGGAGCAGTTTTCACAGAAGGCCCATGTTCACTGGAAGCATTCTAGATAACAATCTTTCATTGAAGTGCTTGAAGATTCACCGATTCTGAATTTTCTGTGCCGCATGTCTATGATTTTTATTCTTTCTTCCCTTGGGGAGTTACAAGGCCTCTACTGGCGCACTCCTAACTGTTTGCATCTCTCTATTCTTTTGGGGGGGGAGAAAAAAATTCCATAGTAAAATTATTCTTCAATGTGAAGGACTGTAAAACAGGTCCACATTCCTGCATAGTAGTGCAATGTATTTTGTTAATGGACTCATGAGAAAGAGCCTCATACAAGATACTGTTGGAAATGTGATCTACTGAAGAAATTTGTGGATTACCTTGTCCTTTGGGACAGAATCTATTCTGAAAAGCCACATACTGCCAGTACTACATCCTATCAACTTCAATTTGATTAATGCTTTCATAATCTGCTTCTCTTTTCATTTTGTATTATTCTAACCCAACTTAAGGCCATTTAATCACAAACTTCCCTCAAAGAAAACGAAGATATGATGTTCAACAATGCCACACCCAACGCCAAATTTCTTCTCAAATAAAAGGAAAACAAAAACTAGAATTTCAGGAGGAAGATGTAATGGAAAACTTGGAAGCACTCCAGAAAAACAAATGTTCCACTTGAAGAGAGCCACTACTTTCTTCAGATTTCACTTTACCCACCCCCCCCCCCTTTGGAAATTAGTGCTAAAGTGAAGAAGGTGAGAAAGAAGAATTCCAGCTGCTGATATATTTACAGATGAAGATTGGAAATACAGCAGCGTTGAATTTTTGTCCTTGTTTTTAAATAAATGCCCTTCAATTAAAGGCAGTAATGGAGGGTAATTGGAACATTAGGCCACACACTTTCAAATCACTCTGCAGTAAAAGTCCAAACACTCGGATGCAGGAAACTGGATCACCTAAGAATCCAGACTTCTCGAAAACGCTAACTGGAAATCCAGACCATCCGAGAATCCGGACTTCGAAAATTCTTGACGTCTGTGTGTGCGCGTGAGTGCATGCGTGCGTGCTTTATGTGCGTGCATTGCATAAACGCCACAGGAATACTTCCCGAGAACCCGGAAAATCCGAACCAACCCAATTCCCCGAGTAGTCTGGATTGTGCAAATTAATTGAAACAAAGAACCAATTAGTATCTCAATGAACAAATGAAGCCTTTGTGTCGATTTCTTGGGAGGATATGAGTAAGAAAAGCTGGATGTCAGCAATATCTAAAATGCTGACACAGAGACAGGTGTCTCAGGGTTTGTGTGCTTTTTCAAGGCATTCACAACCTCAAGTTGTTCTATTGATCTTTACAACCAATGAAACATTTTCAAGAGCAGTCACTGGAAGGCAATTAATTTGTGCATGTGAAGGTTGCGCAAGTGAAAATGATCAACTCAATAATTTGTTGATGAACACCAAAGATTGTGTTATCTAAGATAATAAAGAGAAATGTGAAATCTTTGATGTTTACTGGAGAGAATAATAGCTGCCTCCATATGACATAATGTTTTGAAAACAGCAACACCCCCCAGTAGTGCATTAAAGAATCAAGGAAGTGTGACTTTTTAGGCAATTCCTGATAGAGAATTTATTTGTGATATTTAATATCAGTTGATAAAACAGAGAACACATTAGAAGGTCTTGTAATACCAACATTTAAAAAAAAGAGTTAAGCGTAAATACTCAGCAGGTCCAACAGCATTTGAGAGAGAAACACATGTAACATTTCAGGTCAATATCCCTTTATAAATATAGGTCATAGTTCATCATCCCTCCTATCACTTTCTCTTTTATTTTTGCTCATATCAGTCAATGATATGACAGATTGATATGACATCAATCTCTAAATGGAATCATTATTTACCAGTACGCTCTATGAAAAAGAATGTAGAAAATAACTTTTTTGTTTCGGTGTCATGTTGCAAAACTTAGCAGCATACAACACAGATTAAAATATTGACAGGTCCATGCTGGAAGCAATTACATTCTATTCATACAATTTGGATGAATACAATTAATATCTACCTGAAGAAACACTTTCTGGTGAAGTTTTGAAAGTGCCAGTGGAACAACTGGCAAACAATTAAACCCCTTCAACAAATGGTAAAGACAATGTTGTGTAGGTACTTTCTTATAAAGGGTAGGTAGAACCATAGAATATTACAGCACTGAAAAGAGGCCCTTCTGCTCTTCTGTCTGCCCCAATCTATTCTTCTGTCTAATGCCACGGACCTGCACCAATTCTTTATCCTTCCACATCCATGTATCTGGCCAAATTTTTCTTAAATGTTAAAATTGAGCCCACATTCACTACTTCAGCTGGCAGTGTGAAGAAATTCCCCTAATGTTCCCCCTAAATGACTCCCCTCTCACCCTTAACTCATGTCCTCTGGTTTGTGTCTTACCTAAGATCAGTGGAAAAAGCCTACTTGTATTTACTCTGTCTATACCCCTTTTAGTGGTACTAATGGAGGAGCTCAAGAAACGCTGCTTAGCAAAGAAGAGTTAAACAATTGCGCACCTTATAAAGAGGAGTGATAAGTGATATCAGTGGGCTTCATAAAGTGGAGTGAAGTCAGCGGACTGCGGAGTCATTGTCTCTCTGGCAACATGCCAGGAGGGAAGCAGTGTACTTCATCAACCCACGTAGGTCTGAAAACATGGACTTCTCCTGGTCAAAGAAGGGGAGCCCGCACCATTCTGTGCCAGCCGCCTAGTGTGGCAATTCTGCCTGTCCAACTGTGCGGCTGCTCAGTCCACCACACCCCTCACGTTTTTTTTTATACCTCTTATCAAAACTCCACTCATTCTTCTACACTCCAGGGAATAAAGTCATAACCTGTTTAACCTTTCCTTATATTCAGTTCCTCAAGTCCTGGCAACCTCCTAGTAAATCTCTGCACTCATTCTATCATATTGACATCTTTCTTGTAGTTAGGTGACCAAAACTGCACACAATACTCTAAATCTGACCTCACCAAAGTCTTGTTCAGCTTTGAACATAACATCCCTACACCTATACTCAATCTTTTGATTTAAGAAGGCCACTACATGTGTTGCCACTTTCATGGAATTATGTATCTGCTTTCAGAGATTCCTCTGATCTACTGTACTCCTCAGTGCTCTACCTTTTACCATGCATGTCCTAGCTTGGTTTATCCTTCCAAAATGCAACACCTCACATTTGTCTGCATTAAGTTCCATCTTGTTTATTTTTATTAAGTGATGACATTATTTAACGGGTTTAATGTATCATATAGATTGAACTTTGAATAAATGGGGAGGGGGGTGAGGGAGGGGAGGAAAAGAGGGAGAAAATGACACTATATATTCAAGAGAAAAATGTCTATGTATTTTGGTCAGTATGGTTCATAGTGTGAAAAATTAAAAAAAAATTTTTAAATGAAAGTTCCATCTGCTATTTTGCAGCCCATTTTTCCCATTGGTCCAGATTCTTCTGCAGGTTTTGAAAGCCTTCCTTGCTGTCCAATACACCTCCAATCTTCCTGTCATTTGCAAACATGCTGATCCAATTTACAACATTATGATTGAGATCATTGATATAGATGACAAACAGCAATGGACCCAGCACTGATCCTTGAGACGCATCAGTAGTCACAGAATCCAGTGAGAGAAGCAATCATCCACTACCACTCTTTGGCTTCTCTCATAAAGCCAATGTCAAATCCAGTTTACTACCTCATCATAAATACTGAGCATTAACCTCATTAACCTCAGTTTTCAGATTTATTGTCAGAGCACATTCATGACATCACATACAACCCTGTGATTCCTTTTCCCGCAGACGAGGCAGAATTACCACTTATTAGCAGTGCAAAAAAGAAACCTGACTCAATGTACTTGGTGGTGAACCTCCCATGTGGAACCTTGTCAAAGGCAATACTAAAGTCCAGCTAGACAACAGTCACAGCCTTTCCTTCATCAACTCTCCTTCAAAAACTCTATAATAGTTGTTAAACATGATCTACCACGCTCAAACCCATGTTTACTATCCCTAATCAATCCATGGCTATCCAAACACTTGTATATCTGATCTCTTTGAAAGTCTTCCAATAATTTACATCAGGCTCTCCTGTCTGTAATTTCCCAAGTAATTTTTGGAGCCTTTTTTTTAAACAACAGAGCAACATGAGCTACCCTCCATCACCTCACCTGTAGCCAAAGGCATTTTAAATATTCTGCCAGGGTCTCTGCAATTTCTACACTAGCCTCCCTCAAGGTTCAAGAGAATATCTCGTCAGGCCCTGGGGATTTATCCACCTTTAAGACAGCAAGCAACTCCTCCTCTTTAATCTGTATAGGTTCTATGAGCAAGACTGGCAAAATCACCTGGCTGGTCAGAAATTAAATTGATTTGTTCTGCCTTGACGACCACTTTATGTTACTCATGAATTTGGTACTATAGGATATCTTCTTTATTGTTTTTACTTCAGTATTTACACTGCTCTTTCAGACAACCTGCAGGTCCATTGCTTTACTGCAGACCTGGAACTGATTCTGAAATTGCTTAACCACTTACCCTGCATGTGAACCATAATGGCAGCCTCTTTAAGCACATGCGCATCCTTAAATCTTGGTGCACATTATCTCCTTCCCTGAAAACAGGCAAGTTCCTAATCAGATAATTCTTACACATGAAGTTAACCAATAAAATAATAATGAGCTTGGCCCCAGAAGCTACAGGAGGGACAGTGCTCATTAAGTCTGACAGGTGTCAATTCCCTTCAGTCTAATCAGGAAACTCGGGCTTCAGGGTGAATTATATGTGAGTGTCAGGATTTGCACCATGACCTGTCCATAACTAATAGGGTTAAACCTATTTATATAATCTTCAGGTGCTCCAGGCATAAATTATGCCTGTCGTTTGAAAGTTTGATTGATGGTTTGGTCATGGGATGAATGGCAACTGAGCAACATTTTAAAAGTCTGCATCTGATTTATGGATTTTACAATTTATTTACATCATCCAGATCAAGAGTTGATCTATATTCAAACTTCTGTAATGATTTTATTATGCTTATATTAGATATTGTTCAGAGTTCACTGACAATGTATTAATAACTCCAAACTTTCTCATCAGCTGATTAGTGTAAAAGTATAAAGCAACTATTCAAAATGTAATTTACAAAGAATGAAATGAAGAATGACCTTGAGTTGTCAGAACCAAAATTGTGAAATAAGGGTATGTAAGAAATTTTCTATCAGGAAAATGGAAGTACAGTATTTGGTTACTTGAGGAAAGGATTAGAATCTATCTCAGGGAATTATGACTATATAATTCCCTAGCAAGGTCATATATAGAATATGGTAGTACATTGCTTTTTAAAACCATTTAAGAACCTAATACAATAATTCATAAAATCATCAAAATAATTCTGATATTAATGGCGCAGAATATGAAAGGTAAGTCTATAGACAATGGAGAAAACAAAACTAGTTGAGAGATGATGCAACTTGAGTATTTAAATGTTGAATTTCCTTTAAAATAGTTTTATTGCATTACAATTTTGACATCATATTTAAAAGCTTCAATCTGGTTCACAGTTTATTGCTAACCTTTTAATGGGGTACCTGATAATGTATTTTGTGCTGCAGAAGAACTAATAATAGCAGCATATGGTTTAATTGGTAAATGTGAACAAAATTCTCCAATTGCCATGTATAATCAGAAGATAATAATTAATTAAAAATCGCAAGTAGTTCCTGAAATCTGACGGTCTTCACAATTGCTGCTGTAAGCAGGCTGCTTTCTATTGAGAATATAAGGAACCCATTTCCAAATTTTTCTTTCAAAAAGCTTGATACAAAGCATATGTTTTCACCATATCAAATATGCTCACTTGCAGTAATTTTCCCTTATGGTAACTTTTGACATTCAATTCTGCAGATGTTACTGTTTCACTTTGTTGATTTGAATTTTCTTTAATGTTGTACTGGTCAAATATCAAAAAGCTGCCTCATTGTACAAGCAATGGTAATATTATAGAGCATTAGTTTATGACAGAGGGCTAGATATTATATCAAGCATACAAGTGCCTCTTAAATTGACTCTGCACATGAGACCAATGGCTGTTTCATTCAAGATTGCAGAGGACCAATTATAAATCACAGCCAGTGGCTAAATCAATACACGTGGAAACATTATGGTTTTCAGACCTTGCGTTGTTCACAGTGATCTCAGCGTTATTTCAGCAGTTGTAAACAAGGCGCAACATTACCTGTGTAAAATGTCAGAACTCTTAAGGCAATAGTTCTCATCAGGAGCTGCCACAGGAAAATTGGAGCAGGTTCACGTGAACAGGAAGTAGGTTTTACCAGTACTTTATCAGGTATCATAGGGCAGATGGCCAAGAATCAAAGCAGTCAGGCACCCCTCTGACCCCAAACACACACTCCTTTTGCTCTCTCAGTGTAATGGATTCATGCTCACATGTTGCAATTGTTTTGCAAAATATGTATTGAGGAGTCACTGACAGTATTGCAATGTTCCTGCACACTCACAGAAGCACACAATTCCCATTTTATGCAATTAAAAGTGCCATTTGCTCTTAATATATCAATTTTACACATCAATTTGATATTGAAGAACTTAAAATAAAACATCTGCTATACATTTGAATTGCTAGGCCACAAGATTTTAGAGGGAAGAGACAAATGTTTATAGAGATATGCATTTAATAGTAATGTTAAACAAAAGCTCTTTGGAAAGACGATCAAAGTCTATTGCTGCATTTGCCTAACCCTCAAAATTATATTCAGAAGCAACTCGCTGAACTGTGTTTAAATGGAAGATATGCAAGAAGAGCATGGAAACAAGTTTGTTCCTTGTCCAAGTTATGTAGATTATCCTTATGGATGAAATAAAGAGCAATTTTCCCTGACTTCAACTTGAAATTACATTTATGCAACATGTATAGAAATAGAGAAAAAGAAAAATAAATGTTGTCTCGTCTGTTTACTAAAATGCCACTCAAACCCTCTTTTTTCCATGACTTTTAGCCTCTTGAAAAGTCTATGAGCAAACATCAAAGAAGTAAAGTTACTGGAAGGGTCAAGAGTTGTTTTAATGCAAAGAAACTGCTGTTTCGCTACGCAACCTAAATGCTTCCTAAACCCTTGTGGAGCCACTTAAGCATTTCACCCAAAGGCTCAATCATCAAACAGCTGAACTGATGAACAGTGATCCTTTTTATTTCTGACGTTGATCTGAACCAGTCATTTTGTAATTTGTTTCTAGCAGGCCTATTATAGGTCAGTATTTTCACTGTTTCACAGATGGCATAGTGAAACAGGAAAATCATCTCTATTGGTGTCAGTCGCCTCTACCGCTACAGTTACTACACTTAACACTTGCTCTTGGTACGATTAAACTAATATTACTCTTGTTACCCTCATTCCAACTATTAATAATATTATTTGCCCTGCTACCTTTTCTCTTAACTGCCAAAAGGGGCAATTTCTTCAATAATGCTGATGCCTTTGTGCGGAAGTTATTGGTGTGAAAACTTAAAAGATTTTCACACAAATTCAGAAATCCTAAACTTTCTCACAGCTGATCAGAGCTATTGAGTTAAATGTATGAAATGCATGGTGGGGAGCTGTTTTCTTCAGGCTGACTTCCAGGCCAAACATTTTGGCAGTTTCCGCAAAACAGGACGTCAAGCGCTGAAGAATTGGCTCCGAATGGGCAACTAAAGCGGCATCGTCTGCAAAGAGTAGTTCACGGACAAGTTGCTCTTGTGTCTTGGTGTGAGCTTGCGGACGCCTCAGATTGAAGAGACTGCCATCCGTGCGGTACCGGATGTAAACAGCGTCTTCATTGTTGAGGTCTTTCATGGCTTATCTCCTGAAATTTCCCAGGGCTATGCGGGAGATATGCTTGCTGAACACATGGATGGTTCTCTAGCAGCAATTCATTCTTTCAAGGAGAGGAACCACTGCAAGAGAAGGAGGTAAATTTTAAATACACGATTGAGTCAACTAATTGACTGATAACTATTACCTTCTTTGTGCAAATAATCAGTAGAATCCTAGCGAAGATTTTGCCTGCAATGGAGAGCAGCGTGATTCCCCTGTAGTTTGAGCAGTCTGATTTCTCGCCTTTGTTTTTGTACAGTGTGATGATGATGGCATCACGAAGGTCCTGAGGCAGTTTTCCTTGGTCCCAACAAAGCTTGAAAAACTCATGCAGTTTGGCATGCAGAGTTTTGCCGCCAGCCTTCCAGACCTCTGGGGGGGATTCCATCCATACCTGCTGCTTTGTCACTTTTCAGTTGTTCGATTGCCTTATATGTCTCATCCTGGGTGAGGACCTCATCCAGCTCTAGTCTTAGGGGCTGTTGAGGGAGCTGGAGCTTCCACCAGCGTTGTCTCCGCTCCATCCTCAACATCCATTGGAGCGCTTTCATCCCTAACGTCGAAGTACTCGAGATGGCAGAGGTCGACAGCATCGAGTCCACGCTGCTGAAGATCCAGCTGCGCTGGGTGGGTCACGTCTCCAGAATGGAGGACCATCGCCTTCCCAAGATCGTGTTATATGGTGAGCTCTCCACTGTCCACCGTGACAGAGGTGCACCAAAGAAAAGGTACAAGGACTGCCTAAAGAAATCTCTTGGTGCCTGCCACATTGACCACCGCCAGTGGGCTGATATCGCCTCAAACCGTGCATCTTGGCGCCTCACAGTTTGGCGGGCAACAACCTCCTTTGAAGAAGACCACAGAGTCCACCTCACTGACAAAAGGCAAAGGAGGAAAAACCCAACACCCAACCCCAACCAACCAATTTTCCCCTGCAGCCGCTGTCCCGCATCTGCCTGTCTGCCTGTCCCGCATCGGACTTGTCAGCCACAAACGAGCCTGCAGCTGACGTGGACTTTTTACCCCCTCCATAAATCTTCGTCCGCGAAGCCAAGCCAAAGAAGAAATAATCAGAAATAAAAATAATCCATAAAATTTTGCAGCCCCTCCTTCTAAACACCCACCAATTGCTGAATCATTTGCAAAGGGAATTATATAAACAAATATTTCTTGGAATATTTTTCACTTTTGGATGAGCATTGTCAGTAGTTCAGGAGTTCAAACCTAAATCCTTATGAAAAGTGTGCTGAGTAGGACAGTAAAAAATCCCATTAGTTTACCAGAGCGAGAGTGCCAATCTTGATTTCATGACCCCTCAACAAATTGTAGGATTCCAAGACCACCAACATGGAAGATCTTGATGAGCCTGAGGAGCCTTCAGCAAATCTTCATGATTTGAAACAAAACATTTCTGCTGGATAGAGCAAGGGCTTTAATGAGATGAACAAATGGCATGAGAGTTCTTTTTTTTTGCTGTCTCAAAAATATAATAATGACATTGGGCTGATGGATCTGAAACTACTGAGATTCTGCCAGCAAGGATCTATATAGTATGAGGAGCAGTAATTCAATTCTACCAAGTAAGGATATAGTTATTACAGTCACTTATAACACATGGTTCTGTAGAAAGTTGAATTCTTAATATCTACCACAACGTTTTATCATTAATACAAACATTTTTATTCATGCAAGTGGAGAGGAAGTCAGATTTTTCCTATTTAAAATTTCAACTGCTTTACAATCCACACCTACTAACTTCCAGCCATTTTATATTTCATCCACGGTTGGCTTATTATGGTCTCATTTTGTGTGGATTGTAGTTTCATTTGATTGAAAAGTCACAAACCACATACTTCATGAGAGCTGCAAGAACCGTTCAACTCAGCAGTCAGACTACTTACCACCTTCATTGATGATGAAGGATTTTGAAGGTGAAATCTTTATTAAAATAATCCAAGAGCAATTTTGAGTACTCTATTGAATTGTTTGTATATAAACACAATTGTTGACTTCTTGGATACTTCTGCACACTGAACCAGTAAGCATTTTCACACCCTTGTGATTTCGCTATTTTGCCTGATTTCTTAAAATGTCTGCAATTTAGAGTAACTAAGATTGCTCTTCTACTAAGAAAAAGCTGACAGTTTCTGGTGGGAACAGTTCAGATGATTTCTGAATGAACCAGTTGTTTCATTGGGAGGTACCACAAGTGCTCAAGGCCATTTGAAATAATTGGCTCTCCACACTGAACCCATTTCTCCTCAGCTGTCTTTCATAGTTTAAAAATTAGAGAGGCCCTGAGAGAGTTTTGATGAAGTGAGATGATACATCTTCAGATTTCAATTGAGTGAAATTTATGTGTGGCAGGAGGGGATTCTTTCCTAAGCATAATTTCCTGTATTGCAACTTGATTTAAGTGCATTGCAATAAATGATTGAGAGCACAGCCAGCACTATAATAAAGTCACATGGTTATTAAAAATGGATGTTCCATAACAGAGTGATAATCAGGTAATATTTCCAGATATTTTGTTGCAGTCATTTCATTTTACATTCAAAGCATCTAACTTATTTCATGACTAGAGTTCAAGCAAGTATTGATGATGTTCATTCATTTTACTGTCACTGTTTGACTCAAATGGTAAGGACAGGCAGCAGGTCTCTAAGTAGTGGTCTGCTTCCATTAGTTGAGCTATTATTGAGTATCACATTAAGCTCATTACAGAAGCAGTTCACCATGGCACATCAGGACATGAGGAGGAACTCTGGATGCAATGTCCACACATATGCCGTTCATAGCCAGAATGAATCACATATCCACTGCACAATGCTTGTAAAGAAAGCCCCTCTTAATGACTTGTCCTTGAGCCACAACAAAATCCCAATGTGGCCATTATCCTAACTCTAAGGTAAGCCTAACCTGCATCCCCGAATCCAAATTGTGAGAACACCTATTCCCATTCTCTCCTCATGACACTAAACAATCTTATTTTGTTTTGCTTGCTTTGAAGTGATAATAGGAAGGCTTTTTAATTTGTTAAGTCATTCTATATGGCATGATGTCCTAGTGTCATAGATTCTTGGTGAAATAGAACATGGAAGCTGGCCCCTCATCCAATGAGTTTTTTTAAAATTAATTATACATTAACTCATTTTATTCTCCCCACATTTACATCAACCCCCCATGAGAATCTACCATTCTTCTCCCTACCAGCATCAAATTACTGTGACCATAACGAGGACCAACATTCATATTTTTGGGATGAGGAAGAAAATGGGAATTCCTGGAGGAAATCTAAGCGATCAGAGGGAGAGCAAGTTCCACACAGATAGAGACCAGAATTGAACATGGGTTGTTGGATCTGTGAGGCAGTAGTTACTAGTTTACACTGTGCCACCATAGACCTCATTAGCCCTAGATTGTTTGCAGATTGAACCATCGAAGCGCTTTTGATGCCCTACCATATACTGCCAATTTACCACATCATTCAAGCACCAACAATTACTTGCACAGTGTTTGAAAGGTACTTGTTGATTCAAGGGAAAAAAGATTGTCTCTTTGCAGTAAGCATTCACAAGATATTCCTGCACACATAGACAATTGTTTTTCTTCCGATATTAGAGAACTACAATTTTATCAAGAATAAGTATCTTGATCTTTAACATACCATGTTGCTTGATTGAAAGTAGTAATATCATCTTTACTCTGAACAGTAGATGGTGTAGTTGTTTAAGTCACATCAATGGGGTAATGTGGGGGGAAGGGTTGGTGGGTGAAGCTTAATTCCCTCCACCTGGAAGAAAGTGGGCAGCACAGGAGTTAAAATCAAAGTGGGTTATTTACTTCTCTTTTTCTGCCCTGCAGCTATCTTAAAGACAAGTGGCTGAGGCGCCCCCTGATTCAAGAAGGAGCCTCATGAATTTATGCTAATCGATGACTATTACGTGCACAGAACCCTGAAGCTACTTTTTGTGACCAGCATGAATGCTTCATTCGGCAAGAGCTGCTGGATCAGAAACAGAGGTAAGTTTTTAAATTGTCATTTTGTAGGGCCAGGAGGTAGCTAGAGTTTGGGAAGCCTCTGCCCGTGGTAGTTTTTCCAGATTGCCTCCCCCTCATTCTGCACACCATCAATTTGATGTCATCCAAAACTTACTGCCACAGGGAACCCAATCACCAATCACCTCTGTGCTAGCTGACCTACATTACCTGCCAGTTAAACCATGTCTTGGTTTTAAACTCTCCTCTGTGTTTTCCATTCTCTGTTTAATTTTATCCACAATCTCCTTTGGATCTATACATTCAATATAACTTCCTCGTCAATCCTGGCCTCTTGTTCATCACTAAATTTGAGGACAACCACTCGCAGCCATGACTTCAATTGCCAATGCATGATGCTGTGCAATTTCTTTCCTAAATTGCTCCTCCACCTTTAAGGTGCCTTAAAAATCTAGTTCTTTGATCAAGCTCTTAGTCAACTATGTTAATACTTGATTATGCAGATCAACATTCTTGTGAAAAGAGCTTTAGGATGCTTTAGAGCTGCCATTCTCAATGGGAGTCCACAGCACATTTAAGGGGGGAGGGTGCGGGGGTGGGGGGGGCATGGACTGAAATTCTAAATTTTTTAATGTTTTTCATGTAGTCGGTAGGAGAGAAATACAGAAGAAATCAACTAAACTTGGCTGCTTCACAGGAAAGTGGCCCATAAACTTTGAGCAGAGTCCTAAGAGGTGCATAGCCAAATAAAGGTTGAGAATGGCTGCTTTGGAGCATTCAAAATGCTCTAGATGTTCAGGATGACAATACTATCCAATTGTTGCCATTTCTGTCTTCATTGTATGAGGGTTTTCAGCATAATAAAGAAGGCTGTTTTGATGCAATAGAAAGTGATAAAGAAATGGATCTTCTACACTACAACCTTGGTAACATTGAAGGAGACCCTTGCTGTACAGACCCTGGTGCTGTACACGAATAGTCACCCCATTGCCTCTCCAAGTCATAATCATAGAAATGCTACAGCAAAGAATAGGCTCTTCAACCCATTACATCAATGCAAGTTCCAAGCAGAGCTATCCTACCAGTCTAATTTCTTAATATCCCTACAAATGATTCTCCCTCAAGAGCCTATTCAATTCTCTTTTGAAGGCACTAATTGATTCTCTTTCACCATCCCTGGAAAGAGAATTCCAGAAACACAACTGCTCTTCAAATAAAATTATTGGGTTGTTTGCCCGAAGTTTAAAATACTGGAACATATATTAATAGGAATAGCTTATTTTTTAACCATATATCCACAATAAATTGCATTTTCCCCACAGTAAATATTGATATTGCAATTAACCACAACTTGCATTTCATGAAAATTAGCAACAGAACTCGGAAATTAAAGACTTCTAAAGAACACCATAACTTTCCCAGAATGCCTACATGTTCCCTCACTATGATCACTATGTTGTGAGCCCCATTATGATGTAAAAGGATCTATTGTTTGGAAAATCACTGTGACTCTGTCAAGACCTTGTGAATGTTTAAAGTTTTTCCCTTTCTGAGAAGGAAGACCAAATAGGAACATGATTTTCAAAGAGCAGAAGACTGTTATGACTTGGCCCTTCAAAGCACTTAACTAAGTATGCCATTTATTAAAACCTGCCTACCTGACAAAGTAGTTAATTGTGCAGAAATATTTTCTACCTGTCATGTCGTGACTGCTGTTAGATGTGGACTAAGATAACTCCTTTTTACAGGGCAGAACTTCTATACCACAGGCAAGAATAACTCTGCACACCTTAATTCTCCTTCTATCTTTACTACATCGCAACAAGTAAATGGGTTCATTTTTTTATATAGAGCTATTAATTCATTCAGCCTTCATAACCATATAAACAATTAAGATTTAAATTTTTAAAATTTATTTGATCTTAAATATGCTTCCAAAAATTATTGCTGCAATGTTTCTCTTCCTTTTAAGCACAAGGGTAATATTCAGAACCAGATTGATCGTCATGTATATGTGTCATGAAATGTGTTGGTTTGCAGCAGCAGGATTGTGCAGAACAAGGTGTAAAATTACTAGAAGTTACAATTTTGTAAATGCAAGATTTTTAAAAAAGAACGTGCAAAAAAAGAGAAAAAGTGAGGTAGTGTCCATAAGTTCATTGTCCTTTGAGAAATCTGATGATGGAAGAGAAGAAGCTGTTTTTGTAACATTGAGCAGTTATAAACATTAACAGTGGAATCTGAAGGCTAAACCTACAGCATACCAGGTGAATGGAAATAAATAGCACTGAATCTCTTTTCAGATTCCTATTTGCATTTAAAAACAGAGCAACAACAGAACCTAAATACTGAGGTAAAAGAAAAAGGGATGACACTCTAATTACTGCCCATTCCAATAGGCTCTCCTGGAGTCGGCCCATTGAGACAACTATGGAGCAGATCAACTGCTGTCTCAGGAAAGACTAGGGCCCACTTCAATTCACCAACTGTTACAGCAGGTTAACAGCAAGTGCCATCTCACTGGCCCACCACTCTGCATTAGATCATGTAACAACAAGAACATCAGGCTGTTGATCATTAACTACAGCTCAGGATTCAATACTCTTCTCTTCTCTCTTTGGCTTGGCTTCACGGACGAAGATTTATGGAGGGGTAAAGTCCACGTCAGCTGCAGGCTCGTTTGTGGCTGACAAGTCCGATGCGGGACAGGCAGACACGGTTGCAGCGGTTGCAAGGGAAAATTGGTTGGTTGGGGTTGGGTGTTGGGTTTTTCCTCCTTTGTCTTTTGACAGTGAGGTGGGCTCTGCGGTCTTCTTCAAAGGAGGTTGCTGCCCGCCGAACTGTGAGGTGCCAAGATGCACGGTTTGAGGCGATATCAGCCCACTGGCGGAGGTCAATGTAGCAGGCACCAAGAGCTTTCTTTTTTTTTTAATTTTTTATTTTTCACACCATAAATCACATTAGCCATGCTACACACTTTTTCTTTTTCACACATATACAGTGACTTTTTCTCCCCCCACCTCCCTCCTCCCAAGCCACCCCCCCCACCCCCCCACCCGATCCATTTTAGGTATACAATCTAGGTTACATTAAACCAGTCAGATAATGTTGTCATTCAACAAAAACACACCAGAAATTCTACTGAGTCCATTCTTTTCTTTCCTTCTCCTTCCATCAACTTAGGTAATGATTGTCCCCGGTAAGTTTTCACTATTGTATTTAATGTAAGGCTCCCATATTTGTTCGAATATTTCAATATTATTTCTTAAACTATATGTAATTTTTTCTAATGGAATACATTTATTCATTTCTATATACCATTGTTGTATTTTCAGATAATCTTCCAATTTCCAGGTTGACATAATACATTTTTTTGTACGGCTAGGGCTATCTTAACAAATCTTTTTTGTGCATCCTCCAAATCAATTCCAAATTCTTTGTTTTTTATGTTACTTAGGAGAAAGATCTCTGGATTCTTTGGTATATTGTTTTCTGTTATTTTATTTAATATCTGATTGAGATCTTCCCAAAATTTTTCTACTTTCTCACATGTCCAGATTGCATGAATTGTTGTTCCCATTTCTTTTTTACATCGAAAACATCTATCAGATACTGTTGGGTCCCATTTATTTAACTTTTGAGGTGTAATGTATAGTCTGTGTAGCCAGTTATATTGTATCATACGTAGCCTCGTATTTATTGTATTTCTCATCGTTCCAGAACATAATTTCTCCCATGTTTCCTTTTTTATCTTAATATTTAAATGTTGTTCCCATTTTTGTTTAGTTTTACCATTTGTTTCCTCATTCTCTTTTTCTTGCAGTTTAATATACATATTTGTTATAAATCTTTTGATTAACATTGTATCTGTAATCACATATTCAAGGTTACTTCCCTCTGGCAAACTCAAATTGCTTCCTAATTTATCTTTCAAGTAGGATCTCAGTTGGTAATATGCCAGCGCTGTATCTCCAGTTATATTGTACTTATCTCTCATTTGTTCAAAGGATAAGAATCTACTTCCTGAAAAACAATTCTCTATTCTTTTAATCCCTTTTTTTTCCCATTCTCTAAAGGAAAGGTTATCTATTGTAAAAGGGAGTAACTTATTTTGCGTCAATATTAGTTTTGGTAATTGATAATTTGTTTTATTTCTTTCTACATGAATCTTCTTCCAAATATTGAGGAGATGATGTAATACTGGAGAGGTTCTATGTTGTACCAATTTTTCATCCCATTTATATAATATGTGTTCAGGTATCTTTTCCCCTATTTTATCTAATTCTAATCTCGTCCAGTCTGGTTTTTCCCTTGTTTGATAAAAATCTGATAGGTATCTTAATTGTGCGGCTCTATAATAATTTTTAAAGTTTGGCAATTGTAAGCCTCCTTGTTTATACCATTCTGTTAATTTATCCAGTGCTATCCTCGGTTTCCCCCCTCTCCATAAAAATTTCCTTATTATTTTCTTTAACTCTTTGAAGAATTTTTCTGTCAGTTGTATTGGCAATGCCTGAAATAAGTATAATATCCTTGGAAAAATGTTCATTTTAATACAGTTTATCCTTCCTATTAGTGTTAGTGGTAGATCTTTCCAATGCTCTAAATCGTCCTGTAATTTTTTCATTAGTGGATAATAATTGAGTTTGTATAATTGGCCGAGATTTTTGTTTATTTGTACACCTAGGTATCTTATTGCTAGCAGGCACCAAGAGCTTTCTTTAGGCAGTCCTTGTACCTCTTCTTTGGTGCACCTCTGTCTCGGTAGCCAGTGGAGAGCTCGCCATATAACACGATCTTGGGAAGGCGATGGTCCTCCATTCTGGAGACGTGACCTACCCAGCACAGTTTGATCTTCAGCAGCGTGGATTCGATGCTGTCGGCCTCTGCCATCTCGAGTAACATACTAGCAAAACCGGTGATCAAACAAATGGATCTGGGACTGTTCATCCCACTGCAACTGGATCCTTGACATCCTCATTGGCAGATCTCAATCAGTTATGATCAGCTCCTTCTGATTGACCATCAACACAGGGGCATTCTTAAGATGAGAGCTTAGTGTTCTGCTTTATTCCCTATACACCCATGATTGCGCCACCAAGTTTGGCTGACAATGTGTTTTCATTATTGTTTGAATTTTTGGCCAAGTTACTGAAATAATGAGTCAGAATACAGGGTGGAAATTGAGAATCTGGTTGGGTGGTACCAGAACAACATCCTTTCTCTCAATGTTGAAAAAGATCAAGAAGCTTATTGTGGAAGCACAAACCAAGGGATAATGCTCTTGTCTGCATTGATAGAATGGCAGCAGAGAAGGCTAGTACTTTCAGGTTCCAGGGAGTCCACATATCAGAGGCTCTCTCCTGGAGCCAGCACATTAAGACAACTTTAAAGCCTCCACTTTCTAAGAATTTTGAGGAGACTTGCCTTGTTGTTGAATATGCTATCAAACTTCTACAGGTGAACTGTGGAAAGTACTCTGTTTTGATGCATCACAGCCCGACTTTGGTCATTAAAATGTTCAGTAATACAGAAGGCTGCAGAAAATTACAAGCATAGCCCAAGTCCATCATGGGCTTCTACCTCCCATCGATTGAAGACATCTATGTGAGATACTGCCTCAAAAAGGCAGCAACATCACCAAGTATCTCCATCATTACTTCTTCCTACCAGGAAAAAGGTAGAGAAGCCTGAAATCCAGCACCTCTAAGTTCAGCAACAGTTTTTTTTTTCCAAAGGCTATCACGGTCTTGAACTACCCCTACTGCACGAACCACGAACAACAAAAGGACTTTCACTATTGAAATGCTATTTTTTTCATGCACTAAATGTAACTGAATATTTATTATCTATCTATCTTCTGCATTTATTATCTCCTTCCATACTAGGGCAATTTAATGTACACGGATGCAGTGTTTTTTTTAACAAAAGTCCCTGTTTGGCTCCAGTAAGTAAGAATTTTGGTACTTACATGTACGATAAGAAATTAGTTATCATTTGGATTATGGTTAGGGACCAAGTTCAGATGGGATATGGCAAACCGCTTTTAGCACATGGCAAGTGATGTGTAGAACACAGTTGCATCAAGTTTTATTCTAAAGCTATTTATTTAATTTCTGTGCTCAAGACCACAGAGAAAAATATGCCATGCTGACTACTTTAAATTCAGTTTTCTCAGACAAACTATTCTCTGGAACGAGGCCACATATCTGAGCCAAAAACAGTTTTCTTCTTAAGGGGACCTGCCTGGATTTCTGGCCTCATTCACAGAAAATTCTGTAATTATTTTTCCCTGTAGATTAAGAAATAATCCATTGTGTTTTCCAGTGCAAACATTTTATGCAGAATAACGAAACAAAGTGGCTGTATCATATTGCTGCATTCTTGAACTTCTAAATTGGTGTTCCTTGTGACTAAATAGTGACTTCTTGCCATTATATAAATTGTTCTCTTCTATAATGGTAAATAGTTGGTGATTTTAATGATACAGTTAACACAAAACAAACTGGGAAGATGGTCTCTTGTTTATTGACAGTTCAATGATACTCATAAAAGTGAGAACAAAAAGAAGCTTTAGGGATAAAGTTCAGAAGATAACCTCAGCATAAATGTAGCATCAAGTAAGAAAGAACATCTTTGGAAGTTGTAAGAATGTGTAAAGTTCTGATGTATTTTATGGTGTCTTACATCAATGTACATTTCTATTTCATCAGGGCAGATCAAACATCTGCCTGGAAAGAAATCGATAATGGCTGAAATCAGAACATAACTTTTTTTTCTTAATGTGCATTGGATTGAGAAATGTAATCAGAAAAGCTGTAAATAAAATTACAATTATGTATGGAATTTGGTCAAAGTGATCATCAGTACGGGCAGCCCTCCATTTGACTGTCGCATCCTGCTAGTAATGGGGTTCATGGGGAAGTCAAAGTTCAAAGTTATTGTCAGAGTACATGGATGACATCACATTCAAACCTGGGATTCTTTTACCTTTGGGCCAGGCAGAATTTCTACTTAACAGTAGTGTAAAAAAAAACTGTACTCAAGAAAAGATATACATACAGAAGAGAAATGTAAACAAAGAAAGAAATGCAAACAAACTGACTGTGCAATAGAGAAAATAAATATTCATTAATAAATAATATGCAAAGTAAGTCCTTAAATACCTTGATGAAGGGCTCAAGCCTCAAATATGGGTTATGTATTTTTATCTTTGCTGTATAAAGGACACCTGCTAAGTTTCTCCAGCATTGTGTTTTTACTTCAACCACGGTTCTGCAGACTTTTGTGTTTACATCCTTAAATGAGCCTTTGATTGAGTTTGTTGTTGAGGGGTCTGATGGTGGAGGGGTAGCATCTATTTGTGAACCTGGTGGTGCAGGTCTGGTGGCACCTATACTTCTTTCCTGACAGCAGCAGAGAATAGAACGTGGGCTGGATGGTATGGATCCTTGATAATTGCTGCTGCTCTCTGTTGACAGCATTCCACGTCGATCTTCTCAATGGTGGGGTGTGGTTTTCCTATGATGTCCTGGGCTGTATCACCTATCATTTGCAGGGTTTTCAACTCAGAGGTATTAGTGTCCCCATAACCGGTTGAAATATGACAGGTCAGCACACTTTCCATACCACATCTGTTGAGGTTTGCCAAGGTTTTCGATGTCATGCCAAACCTTTGCAAACTCCTACGAAAGTAGAGGTGTAAACATGCTTTCACCATGATGACATATTTATGTTGGCTCCAGGAAAGATCCTCCAAGATAGTGACTCTTAGGAATTTAAATATGCTAACTCTCTCCACCTCTGATTCCTCAGTGATCACTAGATTATATACATCTAGTTTTCTCCTCCTAAAGTCCACAATCAGCAACTTGGTTTAGGTAATATTGAATGTGAAGTTAAGTTTTCACTTTCCCCCCTGTATTCTGATTCATCACCCCCCTTTTATACAGCCCACGACCATGGTATCATCACCAAATTTGTAGATTGGCTGCTTCAGGTGTGCAGCATGATCTATTCAGATTTCAGATTGTCAGAGTGATACATGACATTTTTTTCTGCGAGTGAAGCAGAATTACCATTTATTGATATTGGAAAAATAAACTGTACTCATTGTACACGTGAACAAGTAAACAAATGTGAACAACTGACTGTGCATTACAGAGAGGAGTAAGAATTTTTTTTATTGCAAAATTTCCTTAAGTGAGTCCCTGACTGAGTTTGTTGTTGAGGAACGTGATTGTGGAGGGGTAGCAGCTGTTCCTGAACCTGGTGATGCGTGCCTTGTGGCACCTATTCCTCTTTCCTGATGGTGAGAACAAAGCATTAACTGGGTGGTGCCAATCCTTGATCATTGCTTCTGCTCTCCGATGGCAGCATTCTCCGTAGATATTCTCAAAGGTGGGAAGGGGTTTGCCTGTGATGTCTTGGGCTGTGTTCACTACCTTTTGCAGGGCTTGATGTTCAGAGGTATTTGTGTCCCCTACCAGACCAAGATGCAGCTGATCAGCACACTTTCCACCACACATCATTTGAAATCTTCCAGAATTTCTGATGTCATATCAAACCTCTGCAAAATCATGAGGAAGTAGAGGTGCTGAAATGCTTTCTTCATGATGCCATTATTATTGTGTTGGCTCCTGGAAAGATCCTCCAAGATAGTGACTCCCTAAGGATCACTGGATTGTACACATCTGGTTTACCCTTCCTGAAGTCCACAATTTGCTCCCTTCTTTTGGTGAAATTGAGAGCGAGGCTGTTGTTGGTGCACCATTCGGCCAGGTTTTCAATCTCCCTCCTGTATGCTGACTCATTACCCCTTTTTATACAACCCAATTACCATGCTATTGCCAGAGAATTTGTAGATTGTGTTGTCATTGGGAGCCACACAATCATAGTGTTATACTTGTTCTTTCAAGAAGAACATGTTTACATGGGTTTTACTCTTAATCGACATTGTTTTCCTTGAGATGTTTCAACTGACTTCCAACAACAACCCCCGTTATATGCCACTTCCGGTTTCTGCCCAGTGTTGCATGCTGGGAAATGTAGTTGTTATTTACACACATAATAACACTCATAGGTGTAAAACGAGTACAGTAAGAAAACAGCCCTTTGGTGAGCCAGTGCTGATGGTGATTGTAGAAGAGATGTTCTTACCAATTCTCACTGATTGTGCTCTGTAGGTGAGGAAATCAACAATACAATTACACAGTGGGATCTTAACTCCCAAGCCGTAGGCCTGTTGCTACGATAGGCAAATTGGAACAGATCCATGTCACTGCTCAGACATGAGCTTCAACACCAGCCTTTCAAAACACTGTGACTGTTGATGTGAGTGCCACTGGTGAATAGTCATTTAGGCAGGTTACCACACTCTTCTTCGGCACCAGTACAATTGACACCTGTTTGAAACAAGTGAGTACTATGCCCTACCAGAGTGATATGTTGAAGATATCTGTGAATACATTGGTAAGTTGGTCAGCATGGAGTTTTAATGCTCAGTCGGATACTCTGTCCAGACTGGGTGCTTTCTTCAGATTCACTATCCTAAAGGAAGCCTGCGTGTGGTCCTCAAATGCGGACAGCGAAAGTTCATCAGGGGACATGAGGTGTGCAGTGATGGTTCTTTCTTGTTCTTGTGGTAGAATTTGGCATCAGGGAGTGAATCCTTGTTGTCTCCTACTGCACCAGATTTTGTTTTGCAGCAGATTATGTAATTTACTCCTTGCCACAGCTGTCGAGTATCTCTTGTGGTTTCCGTTTTCGTCCAGAAACTCTACTTCACCCGGGAATGGCTTTCCGCAGGTCATACTGTTCCTTCTGTAGTGAACTGGATCTCTGGACTGAAATACATGGTAAGGTGACTTTCAACCTGCTTCCCGCTGGAGAGGTCTGGTGACCTTCCATACAACATGATCATATTGAATGGCAAAGCTTGAAGGACCAGGCAGCTTAGTTCTACTCCTATTTTACTGTATTCTTGGAATCCCCTCCAGTTCTGTCAAGGTAGTAGAGGACCACTTCAGCACACATCACATACTCAGAGATGGCAATGTAGATCTTATTGAATGGCCACTCAGCTAGAGTTGTCTGATGAGGGTGAGTTGTCATCAGACATGTCACTATTTGTTGCCAAGCAGCCAGTTTGCTTTCAAAGTCAAAGTTCAGATTTATTCTCAGAGTACATACATGACATCATAAACAACCTTTGAGGTTTAGACTAGCAGGGGAGTAGCTACATCATATACCCTAGACCGGTGGAACGGTCCTCTTCTAGGAGGCCACCTTCTGCGACCAAGCGCTGAGCTTCGGGAGGGACGAACATGGAGCTGTGAGGGATGGGTAACATCCGCCTAGCCAGCCAGAGCAGCTAAGTCATCCCTAGCAATCAATTGGGTGACTGATGTCACAGCCAGATCACCTTCACACCCATCACAAACAACCTTGAGATATTTTTTCCTGTGGGCCAGGCAGAATTTCTATTACTGGTAACTGTAAACTATACTCAAAGAAAGAAAGATCTGAACACAAAGGCAAATGTAGGTTGTTCTTGAAAATTTGTCGATTACCCTCTGCGGCATCCACCCTCAACGTTGCTGGGTTAGTAATTTAATATTTAAAGCTTTTAATCGCAGTTATCTTTACCTTGTCAAATTCCCTTTGTTTGACTAAGGCAGGACTAGAGTCATGAAAAAAAACATTGTCCACCATTAATGAGCCACTGTTATTTTTTTGAATAATCATATGCTGCTCCCAAGATTGCATCCCTCTCCTGGTAACTTAAAAGTCTTACCAGGACTGGCCGTGGTCGCTGTTCGCCATTTCTTCTGGGTTTGAGGGTCCAGTGAGCTCTTTCTATTTGCATCTTTGCATTTAACTTGCTTTGCCCGAGCATTTGTAGGATCCATGTTTCAAAGAAGTTCACCAGGTCTTTCCTCTCAATTCCTTCTCTCAGTCCAATGATTGTTGCATGGTTACGTCTGCTGAAATTTTCCATATGATTGAGCTTGTCTGTCGATCCTTTTCTGTCTGTGTCCCACTGTGGCGCGATCTATAACCATTTGCAGACACGAAGCAAGAGTCAAAAGCTTTATTGATCAGAAGACCCAGACTTGCTCTACATGCTGCTGGCTCACTTCTAAGGCGGGTATGAGGGAGGAGATTAGGGCTCTCAGCCTTTATTAGGGGATCTTATGGGGAGGGGATGCAGGTACAGAAAGTGGCCCAGCCTGCCCAGCCAGTGAGAACATGCCCGCATTACTGTGTTCCACCACATTTACCCCTCCTTTTTTTTAATGAAGTCAAGCGGAGTGATGCAGGGCACGGGTGATGATGCAGGGCAATGATGTCCATTGGCACAGGTCTTGTAGTCCATACAGTTGAAAGGTTCAGCCGCTCCAGCGGTTTTATTCGGCCTGAGATCTCTGAAGTACTCCTGGCTGTATCATTGGTTCCAGCGGAACGGTGGGTTGTTCGTTCAGCTGGATATTGGAGAGCTGAACAGTGTCTGTGTGTTCCCCATAGAGGGTGGTGAATTTGTAGCAGTGGGGGGGGACACTCCATTTGGGGGGAGAGAACACTTGGGGATCACTACTTCATCTGTCAGGTTGATCCCTGATGCCAACTGCTCGCTGCCCAGGGGTATCGGGATCACCTCCTGTGGCAGGGCCCCTGCTCGCGCCAGGTCCCGTTCCGTCATTTGTGAGCAAATGTGAGGTTATCCATTTTGGGGGCAATAATAGGAAAGCTGAGTATTATTTAAATGGAGACAAGCTAGGGAGTGGGGTGGTGCAAATGGATCTGGGTGTACTTGTTCACCGGTCACTGAAGGCTAACATGCAGGTTCAGAAAGCTGTGAAGAAGGCAAATGGCATGTTGGCTTTCATAAAGAGGGGATTGGAGTATAGGAACAGATGCCCTTCTGCAGTTATACAGGGCCCTGGTGAGACCCCACCTGGAGTATTGCATCCAGTTTTGGTCTCCAATTTTGAGGAAGGACATACTAGCTATAGAGGGTGTGCAGCGCAGATTTACAAGGTTAGTTCCAGGGATGGCGGGGTTGACATATGCTGAAAGGCTAGAAAAACTGGACTTGTATCCTATGGAGTTTAGAAGGATGAGGGGGGGACATGATTGAGGTATACAAAATTATCAGGGGGATAGACAGGGTGAAGTCGGATTACTTGTTCCCAATGATGGGGGAGACGAGGACTAGAGGGCATAGTTTAAGAATACAGGGTAGGCCCTATAGGACGGAGATGAGAAAACATTTTTTTACCCAGAGAAGTGTGAATCTGCGGAATGCTCTGCCACAGAGGGTGGTAGAGGCAGATTCGCTGATTATGTTCAAAAGAGAGTTAGATAAGACTCTAGTGGACAAAGGAGTTAAGGGTTATGGGGATAAGGCTGGAAAGGGGTACTGATAGTAGTGATCAGCCATGATCTGTAAAATGGCGGTGCTGGCTCGATGGGCCGAAGGGCCTACTCCAGCTCCTATTGTCTATTGTCTATTGTCTATTGTCTATTGTCTAAAAATGTTTGGCCTGGAAGTCAGCCTGAAGAAAACTGAGGTCCTCCATCAGCCAGCTCCCCACCATGACTACCAGCCACCCCCACATCTCATTCGGGCACACAAAACTCAAAACGGTCAACCAGTTTACCTATCTCGGCTGCACCATTTCATCGGATGCAAGGATCGACAATAAGATAGGCAACAGACTCGCCAAGGCAAATAGCGCCTTTGGAAGACTACACAAAAGAGTCTGGAAAAACAACCAACTGAAAAACCTCACAAAGATTAGCCTATACAGAGCCATTGTCATACCCACACTCCTGTTCAGCTCCGAATCATGGGTCCTCTACCGGCATCACCTACGGCTCCTAGAACGCTTCCATCAGCGTTGTCTCCGCTCCATCCTCAACATTCATTGGAGCGACTTCATTCCTAACATCGAAGTACTCGAGATGGCAGAGGCCGACAGCATCTAATCCACGCTGCTGAAGATCCATCTGCACTGGGTAGGTCACGTCTCCAGAATGGAGGACCATCGCCTTCCCAAGATCGTGTTATATGGTGAGCTCTCCACTGGCCACCGTGACAGAGGTGCACCAAAGAAGAGATACAAGGACTGCCTAAAGAAAGCTCTTGGTGCCTGCCACATTGACCACCGCCAGTCAGCTGATATCGCCTCAAACCGTGCATCTTGGCGCCTCACAGTTCGGCAGGCAGCAACCTCCTTTGAAGAAGACCGCAGAGCCCACCTCACTGACAAAAGACAAAGGAGGAAAAACCCAACACCCAACCCCAACCAACCAATTTCCCTTGCAACCGCTGCAACCGTGTCTGCCTGTCCCGCATCGGACTTATCAGCCACAAACGAGCCTGCAGCTGACGTGGACATTACCCCTCCATAAATCTTCGTCCACGAAGCCAAGGCAAAGCAGAAATAATGAGCAAAATGCAAGTCCTTAAATGAGTCTCCGTAGGAGTCTATGTTCAGGAGTCTGATAGTTGAGGGGTAGCAACTATTTGCAAACTTTGTGGTACAAGTCCTGTGGCACCTCTGCCTCCTTCCTGATGGCAGCAGTAAAAACAGAGCATGTCGTGGCTGACATGGATCCTCAATAATTGTTGGTGCTCTCCAAAGGCAACATTTCATGTAGATATTCTAGATGGTGGCAAACATTTTATGTGTCATGTACTGGTCTGACTCCACTACTTTCTTGCAGGAATTTTCACTCTCAGGTATTGTTGCCATACCAGGCCATGATGTAGACAGTCAATACACTTTCCACGATACATGTATAGAAGTTTGCCAAGGTTTCCAATGACATACCGAACCTTCACAAACTTCTGAGGGAGAAGAGGTGCTGACATGCTTTCTTCACAATGGCATGAATATGATGCATCCATAATAGGTCCTCTGAGATAGTGGTCCTCAGCAATTTAAAGTTGCTGACCCACTTTTCACCATCTATAGGAGACAAAGATATATTGCCAATGCTTCAGCCCTCAGCCCTTCTTCAAGGAAAAATCAGAAAAGGCAGAACCAGGATATATCAAAAAGTCTTAGAATTCAAACAATAGGGGAGGAATCCAGACCAACAAAAGGTGTTAATTGGATATGATAAGGGACTTGGCCACATGGTCATAGATATAAATTGAATAGAGCAGGGAGCTAAGATACAGGCTGTGATGCTCCAGTAATGATAGAGATTGTGCAGGTGATGTTCTCACAGATTGTGGTCTGGATGTGAGGAAATCCAGGAATCAATTACTCAGTGGTATATTGAGGCCAAGGTCTTGGACTTTGCTGATCAAATTTGAAGGGTTAACGGTGTTGAATGCCGAACTGTAGTCAATAAAGAACCTCCTGATATATGCATCTTTGCTGTCCAGGTGTTCTGGGGAGTTGTGCAGAGCCCCAAGGCAGCATCTGCCATAGACCTGTTGCTCTATTAGACAAATTTGAACAGATCCATGTTGCCGCTGACTCAGGAGATGATATGCTTGAACACCGACCTTTCAAAACACTTCATCACTGAGTATGTGAGGGCTCCTAGTTGGTAATCATTTAGGCTGGTTACCACACTCTGCTTGGTCGGGTATATATATCTTCACCTCCTATAGATGCTACAAGACCTGCTGAGTTCCTCCAGAATTCTTGTGTTTATTTTGAGACTTTGAGATGCTGGGAAAAGGCAGAATCCACACTGATCATGCATCTATTCACAGACAGAGTGGATGTGGATAGACTATTTCCGTTAAGAGGAGGAAAGATTAAAACAAGAGGACATGAGTTAAGAATTAAGGGGCAGAGGTTTAGAGGTAACATGAGGGGGAACTTCTTTACTCAGAGAGTGGTGGACGTGTGGAATGAGCTTCCGGGAGAAATAGTGGCGGCGGAGTCAATTGTATTATTTAAGAAAAGGTTGGACGGGTATATGGATGAGAAGAAGATGGAGGGTTATGGGCATTGTGCAGGGAGGTGGGACTAGAGAGGGGTGTTTGGTTCGGTGCGGACTAGAAGGGCCTAATGGCCTGTTTCCGTGCTGTAATTGTTATGTTATATGTTATATATTCAAGATTACTTTATTGTCATGTAATAGTGCAGAACATATAATATTGCACAAAATTGTTCTCAGACTGCCATAAGGCAAACAGAGTCACCATTAGTGTGGTCCAGCACCCATTACAGTTTGAGAGAAAAAGAAGGAAAAGAGAGTCCCTTTTAAGTAACTGAGTGTCCGTAGATTTGGCTCCAGTGCTCCCACAGCCTCTGGAGCCACGCAGACTCCTGTTCAATTCACTGGCAACCCAAGCTCCAAGTCCAAATCTTCAATACGATCATGAAGCCTTCAGCACTCGAGGGCTTTTGGAAGCCCTTCTTGCCTTCAGCACCCTCTCGACTCCTGGGTCTGATACCTGGTTCCCATTAGCCTGCTTCCAGCACCCTGCAGCTTGTGCAGGTCTCTCAACCGCGTGGCCAATAGCCCATGGCCTATGAGGGTCCCTCAGGCGCTGAGCCCCTTGCTGGTCCACTACATGGTCACCATCCTGTAGGGTCATCTACTCTGCTTTTCCTTCCTGGGTGGTGGGGAGGGTTATCCCATATCTGGTGCTCTGTGCAGACCCTGTTGTCTGCAAACACTTGTGGCCGCTGCCAAGCACAGGTGCCACCATCTTGGACATAGACCCAGTGGTGGCAAGATTTTAGTTCAAAAACACCATTTCCTCCTGAAACAGGCCACTTAATGCCTGGACGGAGCTGCCAGCATTAGAACTGAGCAGTTGACCCCTACGGAGTAGCTCTGTGTCTCCACTTCCAACTCTCCCAGGTCTGCACCAGTGACAGCGATGTTGGTACAGCAGCTCCAGCAGCGCCTCCATTTTTTATGTCATTTTACATTTGCTCTCATGCTTAAGATCAGAACTTCCTTTCCCCACCCTATTCATAATGGTTAATGACAGTTACTCTTACCATCTGAATCTCATTATCATCATTTTCTCAAATATTCTTCATCCACACATTGTTTGCTTTGTTCAGTGACTATGTTTTAATGCCAGTTTATTCGACAAGTCTGTCAATGCAGCTTAAATATTGTGAAATATTCCATTAATTTGGCCTAGACATCTTGAATGTTACAGTAAGTAATCCAAAAACATTTTAAGTTCTCCTGCAGAATGGATTTAATGTTGAATTTAATCAGATTAGTCAGTGGGTTTGCTGAATAAAATGCATATTAACAAAGATTGGTTTATTTGTGGAATTTCCTGAAATTGAAGATTGAAGACAGTTCACAGAAAGTTGAACAGTGTCATCCATGCCTCACTTATTAGACTTCCTTGCTTTTGAATACAAGGTTTCTGGGTTCTGTTCTCGCTCTTAAGCTTTGTTGCAATGTTGTGTGTGCAATTCTGTCAGGAGTATTGTTGTTTAGATCACATGTAAAACTGCGCCTTGTCAAGTAAGTGTGAAATATTCACAATATTGAAAAAGAACTTACACTGGCCATGGAAAATTATTTATTCTGCAATTAAAACAATATTGGCAACCATAATCACGTAGTGTCCAAATAGGCTGTGAAGTTTCCTATATTACAATGATTACCCTTCCAAGATTCAGGATTCAATTTATTGTCATTGTACTGTACAAAAACAAAGGCGAGAAATCAGACTGCTCAAACTACAGGCGAATCACGCTGCTCTCCATTGCAGGCAAAATCTTCGCTAGGATTCTCCTAAATAGAATAATACCTAGTGTCGCCAAGAATGTTCTCCCAGAATCACAGTGTGGCTTTCGTGCAAACAGAGGAACTACTGACATGGTCTTTGCCCTCAGACAGCTCCAAGAAAAGTGCAGAGAACAAAACAAAGGACTCTACATCACCTTTGTTAACCTCACCAAAGCCTTTGACACTGTGAGCAGGAAAGGGCTTTGGCAAATAATAGAGCGCCTTGGATGCCCCCCAAAGTTCCTCAACATGGTTATCCAACTGCATGAAAACCAACAAGGTCGGGTCAGATACAGCAATGAGCTCTCTGAACCCTTCTCCATTAACAATGGCATGAAGCAAGGCTGCGTTCTCGCACCAACCCTCTTTTCAATCTTCTTCAGCATGATGCTGAACCAAGCCATGAAAGACCTCAACAATGAAGACACTGTTTACATCCGGTACCGCACGGATGGCAGTCTCTTCAATCTGAGGCGCCTGCAAGCTCACACCAAGACACAAGAGCAACTTGTCAGTGAACTACTCTTTGCAGACGACGCCACTTTAGTTGCCCATTCAGAGCCAGCTCTTCAGCGCTTGACGTCCTGTTTTGCGGAAACTGCCAAAATGTTTGGCCTGGAAGTCAGCCTGAAGAAAACTGAGGTCCTCCATCAGCCAGCTCCCCACCATGACTACCAGCCCCCCCACATCTCCATCGGGCACACAAAACTCAAAACGGTCAACCAGTTTACCTATCTCGGCTGCACCATTTCATCAGATGCAAGGATAGACAATGAGATAGACAACAGACTCGCCAAGGCAAATAGCGCCTTTGGAAGACTACACAAAGGAGTCTGGAAAAACAACCAACTGAAAAACCTCACAAAGATAAGCGTATACAGAGCCGTTGTCATACCCACACTCCTGTTCGGCTCCGAATCATGGGTCCTCTACCGGCATCACCTACGGCTCCTAGAACGCTTCCACCAGCGTTGTCTCCGCTCCATCCTCAACATTCATTGGAGCGACTTCGTCCCTAACATCGAAGTACTCGAGATGGCAGAGGCCGACAGCATCGAATCCACGCTGCTGAAGATCCAACTGCGCTGGGTAGGTCACGTCTCCAGAATGGAGGACCATCGCCTTCCCAAGATCGTGTTATATGGCGAGCTCTCCACTGGCCACCGTGACAGAGGTGCACCAAAGAAGAGGTACAAGGACTGCCTAAAGAAAGCTCTTGGTGCCTGCCACATTGACCACCGCCAGTGGGCTGATATCGCCTCAAACTGTGCATCTTGGCGCCTCATAGTTCGGCGGGCAGCAACCTCCTTTGAAGAAGACCGCAGAGCCCACCTCACTGACAAAAGACAAAGGAGGAAAAACCCAACACCCAACCCCAACCAACCAATTTTCCCCTGCAACCGCTGCAACCGTGTCTGCCTGTCCCGCATCGGACTTGTCAGCCACAAACGAGCCTGCAGCTGACGTGGACATTTACCCTCTCCATTAATCTTCGTCCGCGAAGCCAAGCCAAAGAATAAAACAGTATCATATTACATGAAATTGTTTTTGCCTTCTGTAGATCTGCCAATGGCAGAAATTGCCTGAAACGCCTCTTACAGTCAGAGAAACAGAAGCAAAAGAAATCACCACATGTCCGTAGATTTGCCTCCAGTGCTTCCACAGCCACACAGAGTCCAGTCCAAACCATTTGTAACCTGAGCTCTAGATCCGAACTTCTGACGTGGTCAGGAACCCTTCGGCACCCTCTCGCATCCCAGTTCTGATACCTGGTACGCCCTTCAGCCAATTTCAATGCAATCTCCAGCAGTCCGCAGCCGGGCATGAGTGTCCTAACAGCAGTCTCCAGCAGCCTACAGCCTCCGTGTTACCTCACCTCAAGTGGCCAGCAGCCCGCTGCAAGCGTGGGTCTTTCAGCTGCAAAACCCCTTACTGGTCTGCCGCCATGGTCACTGTCCTGTCGATCGTCTCCTCTGCTTCTCCTTCTCAGATAGGGGATGGTCTCCCTATTTTCTGGTCCCGCTCCCCTAGAGTCTGCAACCCCTTGTGGCTGCTCCAAATCATAGGCACCGCCATCTTGAACGCAGATTCCACATTTGCGGGATTTTAAATGAAACTACTGTCGGCTCCTTTAATGGGCCGTTCAAAGCCTATGCAGAACCGACAGTCGTTGACTGGGCGGTTGGACCCTGCGAGGGCACTGTATCTCCACTCCTTGCTTCCCGCGGGTCCAAAGTATTTCATTACATTCTTTCTTTGGCTTGGCTTCGCGGACGAAGATTTATGGAGGGGGTAAAAGTCCACGTCAGCTGCAGGCTCGTTTGTGGCTGACAAGTCCGATGCGGGACAGGCAGACACGGTTGCAGCAGCTGCAGGGGAAAATTGGTTGGTTGGGGTTGGGTGTTGGGTTTTTCCTCCTTTGCCTTTTGTCAGTGAGGTGGGCTCTGCGGACTTCTTCAAAGGAGGTTGCTGCCCGCCAAACTGTGAGGCGCCAAGATGCACGGTTTGAGGCGATATCAGCCCACTGGCGGTGGTCAATGTGGCAGGCACAAAGAGATTTCTTTAGGCAGTCCTTGTACCTCTTCTTTGGTGCACCTCTGTCACGGTGGCCAGTGGAGAGCTCGCCATAAAACACGATCTTGGGAAGGCGATGGTCCTCCATTCTGGAGACGTGATCCACCCAGCGCAGCTGGATCATCAGCAGCGTGGACTCGATGCTGTCGACCTCTGCCATCTCGAGTACTTCGACGTTAGGGATGAAAGCGCTCCAATGGATGTTGAGGATGGAGCGGAGACAACGCTGGTGGAAGCGTTCTAGGAGCCATAGGTGATGCCGGTAGAGGACCCATGATTCGGAGCCGAACAGGAGTGTGGGTATGACAACGGCTCTGTATACGCTTATCTTTGTGAGGTTTTTCAGTTGGTTGTTTTTCCAGACTCCTTTGTGTAGTCTTCCAAAGGCGCTATTTGCCTTGGCGAGTCTGTTATCTATCTCATTGTCTATCCTTGCATCTGATGAAATGGTGCAGCCGAGATAGGTAAACTGGTTGACCGTTTTGAGTTTTGTGTGCCCGATGGAGATGTGAGGGGGCTGGTAGTCATGGTGGGGAGCTGGCTGATGGAGGACCTCAGTTTTCTTCAGGCTGACTTCCAGGCCAAGTCTGTTGTCTATCTCGTTGTCGATCCTTGCATCTTGTGCTTTGAAATGTCCTGAAACTAAAAGCTGCGTGCATAAAGCAAGTTTTCTTTTGCTTTTCACTCGACACTTTCATGGAACTCTTAAATTCAGAATCCTTTTTGAATATTTTATTTTAATTTTTCCAAGACTCATATAGAAGATTATACATACATCATATAAATAGAATTTTAAAATTACAGTCTCATATGATTGCTCAAATCTCACCCAGCCCCCTCCCAACTGCTAAGATTTAAATAAACAAAAAAAAACAATTGTTCAAAAAAAAGTGAAGGGGTGTTTGAGCATACCTTTATTAATTAGTCCATATCTTGATCCTCAGGAATGCAACGCAATTAACCTAACTACATTATTTAAACCTTTTCGGGAAGTTAATTATATCCTTAAGCCAGTATGATTCAAATAAGGTTACTATATTTTAACAAACACATCATATTTCTTTCTAAGATTATGTTATCTTTTCCGGGGGGCACAATTAAATTCATAATTCTTGGTATAGTTCTGTGAGAATACAGTTCTAACTCTTATTGGAAAGTGTTGACTTTTGATAAGCCACTCAGCTGTATGTGAAATATCCCATGACACTATTTCAAAATTGAGCAGGGGAATTCTGCCGGTGTCCAACTAGCACTTTTATCTCAGCTACCATTAATATCACATTAACTGATCTTTTCTCTTTTAGGCAAACTTGCACTGTATAAATTGGAAGTTATATTTATGGTCAAAAAGCTAGTGATTATTATTCTTAACTCATTCTTTAACAACAAAAGAAATCCATTAAACATGCAGAAAATAACTGCTTAAATGGAACCAAGTTTTGAAAGCAGATGCAATTATTTCTAAAGAGGTCCATGACTTGTGTTCCACAGAGATTGATGTTGGGATCCCTATTGTCTGTAATATTTTTAAATGGTGGATGAAAATGTCAGGATAGGTGGTAAGTTTCTGAACAACACTAAAATTGGTAGAGTTGTGCATAGAGGGTAATCAAAGGATACAACAGAGTATAAATCATTTTCAGATTTAGGCAGAACTTCAAAAGGGCATAAAATATCCCTGTGCCCAAGAGGAATAGTGTGAGCTGCCTCAACGACTACCGATTCTATCAGATTCAGTAATCTGAAGCCAGCTATCCTTGTGCCGTTGACTGCTCATCTTTAGGCTCCTGTACCTTTTTTTCCGATGATAGCAGAGTGAAGAAGGCATGGCCTGGATGGTGGGGGTCTTGGAGGTTAGAGGCTGCTTTTTTAAGATAACAACTCTCTGGAGTTAATTCTTGTCCTGAGAGTTGGCACCTCCAGACCAGGCAATGATGCAACCAGCCAGAATGCTCTCCACAGTACACCTGTAGATGTTTATGAGAGTCTTCAGTGTCATACTGAAGTTCAGACATTCAGACACCTCACAAAGTATAGGCGCTGGCGAGCCTCAGCAGAGGGCAGGATCAGCGGTCAGGTCGGTGGGCAATGAGCATGCGGCGAAAGGTGAGGATCAACATTGAGCTCAGGACTGATATTGGGGAGGCGAGTCGAGGAGAGTGGCACCCACTTCAAGTAGTGCCCAGGCACGTGCCCTGGCTGCCATACCCTAGATATGCCTATGGACGCAGCCATATTACACTTTGGTTAGGCCACGCCTGGAGTTGTGTGCAACTCGGGTAACCCCTATACAGCAAGGATTGGGGCTTTGGAGTAGGTACAGAAAAGTTCACCAGGATGCTTCCTACATTAAAGGGTATGAGCTACAGGGAGAAGTTGGACAAAGGCTGTTTTCTCTGGAATGTCAGAGGCTGGGGGGTGGGGGGGGGGGGGGGGTGATCTGATAAACGTTCATATAGAAGTTCAGAAAATTATGAGAGGCATTGATTGCATTCAGAATATTTTCCGTAGGGTAAAAATGCTACTGGACATGCTTAAAGGAGGGAGGGGGGTGATGGGGAGGGAGAAGTATGTAAGGCAAGTTATTTGCATAGAGTGGTAGTTGCCTGCTACAGATTGCCAGATGAAAGCAGAAACAATAGTAGCATTTTAGAGGCTTCTAGATAGATACATGAGCATGCAGAGCATGTACGTCCAAGCAACAGAATTCTAGTTTAACTTAGGCATCATGTTCACCACAGACATGTGGGATGAAGGAACTGTTCCTCTGCTGTACTGATTTATGTTCTACGTTCTTAAATATAAACATTCAGTGCAAATGAATCAAGAGGGAATTTCCATGAATTAATCTGAGGACTTAAAAGGTATGATGTCAGTGTGAGTATCTATGAAATGCTTTCAAGTAAAATTAGGAAAATCCATTGATTCCATCCATAATCAGTTCAAACTATCTACTTCCATTGCATTCACGGGGATATTTGCTGCACTCCTTTAGATTCATGGAAAAGATCTGTTTGGAATTCCCTCTTTTCTTTTAGCTGCTCTAGTATATGCCTAGAAGGAAGGAAAACCTCAAAAGTTACATTTAAAATGTTGCTAAACCTTTCACCCTGTTTGCATCTGATTATATTTATCCCAAACCAAGTTGATCTGAAACTAATTCAGTCACACAGCACTTGGACTTTTCCTTCTCTCCTTGATTCAAATCACATTGCTTTGCAACAAGCTTTAATTCAACAAAGGAAGTTGGACCGTTTATTCAAAACTTAATAATCACAGCAAGGCTGCAGTGTTTGGGACAGCAATTTTGCTGCGAAACAGGCACAAATCTTTAACATGTGTGAATTGTGCTTTTGTACAAACAAAGGTTTTGGAATAATACTGGTTGGTCAAGAGGCCACTTGAAGATATTTTGAGCAAATGTGCAATTAAATCACATCAAACTAATTTACTGCCTTTTCTTGGATTTTAATTGAAATTAGGAAATAAAATTGTTAACCTACAGGGCTAGTCAAAAGCCAAAATCATTCTTTTGTTTCCAATAGTTAGGAACTATGATTGTAAACTGTATTTTGAGAGGTGGCTCTCCAGCATCGTCTTCAGGGAAATTAGAGGTAGATCACAAATGCAGATCTTGGTGGTAACACCCACCTTCGATGAATGGATTCCCAAAATATGCATGATGGTTTGCAAAATGTATGAAGGGTGAATCTCACTAGATAGTCAAGATGGCTTCTTTTTAATAAAAAAGTGAGAAGTAAAAGCAGGGTCAGGCCTCAATAAGATCAAATATTATCCTAACTCAGCCATTTTCTTCCTAACTTCTATATCCTTTGATTCCATGAGTATGCAAAATTCTAATTTGGACTTAGTTGGAAAAGGTTCAATGGCACGGGGAAAATTTAGGGTGGCCATTCCAAAGGAGTACATGGTGATAGGTTATTATATATGATCATAACCCCACACACACACGCAGTGTTTAAAATTTTTTTACTAAGATTTAAACAGTAAATATATAGTAACCTTTGACCTGTTTGCCATGAACCATTTTCCAGCAGCACGTCACCAGCAGGCCCACAGCCTGTGTGAGTCCATCAGCCGTTGAGCCATTGGCTTTCTGCCATGGTCATCTTCCCTGTAGGGTCGCTCCCAGGCTTCTTCTCAGCTGGAGGTATCTCATATTTACCTCCCAAATTTGTTTGAATATTGACTTTATGCATTTTATAAACTATGGTAACACATTCAGGTTTTTTCTATGCATGAATATTTATTAGATTCTCACTATTTTTCTTACTCTCCCTACTACAGTGAATAATCTCAGATTTTCCCATATATTCCCATCTGTTACATTTTGCCCTGCCTTATTGTATTTTAATCTTTATCACCATGTCTTTAATGTGGAATACCTGATTTTTCCGACAACTGATACCATGCTATTTTACTTATGGTTCATTTGTAGTGTCTTTATAACCTCCTCATTGCTCATTGCCCCAATAAATAATGTTACGTTGTTTTCTAAATCATGAATCCAGCTGCGCTGAATGGGTCACGTCTCCAGAACGGAGGACCATCGCCTTCCCAAGATCGTGTTATATGGCGAGCTCTCCACTGGCCACCGTGACAGAGGTGCACCAAAGAAGAGGTACAAGGACTGCCTAAAGAAATCTCTTGGTGCTTGCCACATTGACCACCGCCAGTGGGCTGATAACGCCTCAAACCGTGCATCTTGGCGCCTCACAGTTTGGCGGGCAGCAACCTCCTTTGAAGAAGTCCGCAGAGCCCACCTCACTGACAAAAGGCAAAGGAGGAAAAACCCAACACCCAACCCCAACCAACCAATTTTCCCCTGCAACCGCTGCAACCGTGTCTGCCTGTCCTGCATCGGACTTGTCAGCCACAAACGAGCCTGCAGCTGACGTGGACTTTTTACCCCCTCCATAAATCTTCGTCCGCGAAGCCAAGCCAAAGAGAGAGAGAAAGAAAATGTGGGCCATAATTTAACTGAGGGGCCAATATTGATACAGCATCCCATTGGTGGCATTTTTTCCTGAAATTGATCCATTGACTTCTACATTCTTGCTCTTTATCCTTTAAATAATTTTCTACCTGTACTGACATATTAAGCCCATTCTTGAAGATCCTTTATTCTATACATGGCATGATGTATTATCATAGATAGAAAATTGATTAACCAATGGAAAACAGAGAGTTGGGATTAATAGGTGTTTCTCTAGGTGACCTTCTAGTAGAATGGAATGGATTGCCACAGGAATCGATGCTGGACCCATAAATGTTCACAATATACAATCTGAAAGAGGGGACTAAGCATAGCGTTCCTAAATTTGCTGATGACACTAAATTGATTAGAAAAAGCAAATTGTGCAGAGGACATGGAGAGTCTGCAGAGAGAAATACATATTTTAGGTTAGTGAGCACGATACTGGCAGATGGCATACAATGTTGGTGAATGCAAGGTCATCAACTTTGGAAGAAACCCACAGTAGTTCAGATTATTATTTAAGCAGTGAAAGATTGCAGCCTGCTGCTCTGCAGAGAAACTTGGGGGTGTTGTGCATGAATCACAGAAAGTTAGTTTGCAGATGTCACATGTAATCAAGAAAGGAATCTTGGCTTTCATTGCTTAAGAGATTGAACTTAAGTGCAGGAAAGTTCTGCTGCAATTGTACAGCGTACTTCTGTGGTGGCACTTGGAGTGATGCATGCAGTTCTGGTCTCTGTACTTGCAGAAGGATATACTTGCTTTGGAAGCTGCATAGAAGAGGTTCACCAGGTTGATTCTGGAGATGAGGGGATTAGCCAGTCAATTAGAGATTTAATTGACTGGGACTATAATCCCAAAGCGTAGTGGACTGTGGAATGGGAGCTGCCTCATTAAATATATATAAGACACAGATAGATATTTGCATAGAAGGGGAAGTAAAGGTAATAAGGAAAAGGCAGGTTGGTGGAGCTGAGTCCACAGCCACATCACCCATGATGTTATTAAATGGTGAAACAAGCTCCTGTTCAAATTTCCTATGTTTTTATGTGACAACATTTTTACATTACCCAATCAAAATTTTCTTTGAAATCCAGAGATTCTATTTCCACACCTACTTACCTGGATAGATTGTAGGTTAAATTTATGAAAATACAATTTCCTTTCATAAAACATGTTTGCCCCGCCTTACTGCTTTCTAAATTTTGAGCTGATCTATCGCCATGTTGTTCATGTGAACTATGCAATTTTTCTCAGAACATTACCATTGCTATGAAGGGTTCTCTATTTTCTCATTCCCTATTTTCTTGGTATCTTTCTACCTTAAAATCAGTAGTGACAGTCCCAGAATCGAGGAGATTTTGGACTATGCCTTTCATGCATTCATTAACTCTGCAGTGGCTTGTTTTGGAATCTAATTTTATGCTATCAGATTCAGGAGATTTGCTGCTCATAGACATTTAGTTTGCCTGATATCTTTTTCTCTGTGATATTGCTTTAAGGTTATCATTCTCTTTTATCTCATTTTGGTAATGCTTTGAAGATAGATACAGAATATGTTTTAATGTTTTCAATCAAATTGATTCTATGCTAATCTACACCAGTCCTGATGCAGTGGCCTGGGCCAAAACAGAGACAATCCCTTTGCCTCCACAGATATTGTTTGACCCACTAAGTTCATCTAGCAATTTATTTTTTGCTCCCAATTCCAACATCTGCAGTCGTTCATATCTCTCTGTCTCGATTCTACATCATAATCTTCAAAGCCAAGGTCTTTTCTCAATACTATCCCAATGTCAGTGTTAATCCCTCTGCTCCCTGTCTGCACATGCTTCTTTCTAAATTTCTCTTAAAAGTTGTGATTACATCTGCTTTCACCACCTCCCCTGACAACATGATTTTTTTTACAGAGTGGTAGGCATGTATTTTATAAATCTCCTTTAAATTCCCCTCTCACCTTAAATCTGTGCCCTCTAGTTTTTGGCATTTCTTTCTTTTTCTTTTGCCCTGAGAAATAGATTTTGGCCATCTCCCCTCTCTGTGCCTCTCATAATTTTATATACTTCAAACAGTTTATATTCTTAGCTACAATTATACTCTTGATCTACAGCCTTTCCTTGCGCATCACACAGTGAAATTGATCACTGTTAAACATCTCATCACTTTTTATGGATAACTTGGCTTTTTGTTGGCCATTGTCTAGACCCTGCTTTATTATCAGATTTTGATTTGCTGCAGTACCCTGATAGTTCTTTACAATGCATATGTCTCAGCTTTGTATTCTTCCTTTATACATTTGACAGTATTCAGCTGTACCTACAGGGGATTGTCCTACATGGAGACAGTTTTACAGAATGCTCTCCTGGACTTTCCACTCTCAATTGCTTTGATTGAAGAATATTTACCCTCAAGCATTTCCAAATTTCATTTTAAACCGTTCCCAGTTGCAATGGCCAATATCTTCATTTATTTATTTGGCCATCACAACTGCTCATAGCTTTGAGCTTATCAGCATTCATACTTTGGCTGATCTGAATGTCTAGCAGACTCTAATAAACCTTAAAAAGGAAAAAAAGAGCATATTTGATATTTTTTAAGATCTATGTGCAGACAAGAACTTCACAGCTTTGTCATTTCAAGTGACTGTCATTGTAAATGAACTTGACATTGGTGAGTTGAACTTTATTTTTACACATAATAAATGAATAAATAGCAATTAAAAATTTGTATTTCATTGCATTTGTTTAACCTCACACACCAGCAGAAATAACTGGATATGACAGGCTATAGTTGAACAGCACTGCCAGCTTCAGTGAAACAGCTGGATTTCAGAGCCATGTACAATTACCTTCACATCTAGCACTGTGGTTTGCCCTGACATCTCTGTTGTGTGAAACTGAAGTATTAGTCAAATCACTGGTATGTCATGTATTTGGTGTTAGATCATTTTAAACAGCATGTTTGCAGTATTAAACTGCCAAGTCTTAATCTGATGTACCTAACCTGCATTCAGAAAATCCATCTAAATAGCTGATCTGTTCCTAAAATAGCACCACCAGCATCCATGAAACAGCTGGAACTGTTTAGTGCCCAGATGTTAGAAACAAGTCAAATAATTTTTGGAAGGCATCCAGTAAAGTACTAAAATATGTTACTGAAAACCGGACAATTCACCATCTCCAAGCATACTTCACCACTTCACTGTAGATCTGGCAGTCTTTTTCTCCAATGCCTTCCCATTCATTTCTGAGGAAATGTCATCGAGTTGAAATGTTAATTGTTTCTCCTTCTGCAAATACTGCTTTTACTGATTTTATTTCCAATTTCTTTGATTTATTATTTTTCTTCTTATGACTCCCTTGGAAGGGCTTCCTCTGTCTAGTTCCAGCATTTGCTCAGGAGGCAGGTCTTCCACCTCTGGAAGCCACCAGTGCTTCTCTTGGTCTTTATTTCCAACTTTTTCTGCAATATTTTGCTTACAGTTACAACTTCCACTATGCTATCTGTGGTGCCTGATGCCAGTGTGCCATTCTGGTGAAATCCTTAAAAGTGTATGTGCGTGCGTGCGTGCATGTGTGCGCGTGCGCACGCCCACTAGAGATTAAGGAAGCAGCACCTATGTCAACTTGCTACTTTTCAGATTGTGACTTCTGGCCACTGCAACCACCAGGTTAATGTACAAGTAGATTGTTTGTATTAAACATTGGGTTCAGGGGTGAACCTTGAGAAAACCTTGACATGACCTTGAGAAAATCCCTGAAGGTTTTGGGAAATGCTGTCATTTGATGATCCTCTATCCTTTAGTTATGTTGTTACAGGTAGGTGTATATGACAACTGATTTGTTCTACTCACCATAACATACTTGGTCACAAATTTACAGAACCGTGTTTAGAGAGGGTACAAGCGCTTTAACAATTTTTTGTAAATCAAAAAAGTAACACAGATGCTGGATATCAAAAGTAAGAAATTAAAATTCTGGAAACATGCAGCATGTGAGGTAGCATCTGTGGAAGATGAAAGAGGGTTAACATTTTGATTCAGACCTTCCATCAGAACTGGGTCAGTATCTCTCTTCCCTAGTTCTGACAAATACTTCTTTGATCTGAATCATTAATTCTATTTCTCTTTTTACAGGCGCTGCTTTGTCCTGCTGGGCATTTGAACTTTCTCTAATTGTTTGAGTTCCAGCACTGTCCTCTAATGTCTGAGACGAGCACAAAACTTTACACGAGAAAATCAAGTAGAACACTAAATGAGTGCTGTACTATAAATTGTGCATATTTTATATGAAATGTAAAACTGAAACTCTATATCTTCACTCAAGTGAATCTAAAAATATCTCTTGAACCACTTTCAGATGGCCAGAATACCCCAACATAAAGCCGCCTAAAATACCCAAATGCGGCTGTTGGGAGGCCACCTGAAAGCAGAGAACCCTACCCTCCTTGGGTAGGTGTATTCTCCGTTTCCGAGCACTCCCCTTAGGCACCTGAAAGTGGGCGGGACTACGGCCACAGTCGACAGGAGGCGGTGTTTGCTCCGCTGTGGACCTTCAGCACTGCCACCTGAATGTCACTTTGCACACACCCGCAGCTATTCTACCTGAAGGAGGCTTTGGTTGGTTCTATTAAAAACAAGATTCCTTCCTCTGGTCTGGATATTTTAAATTTGTCAAAAAATTAGTCATTATTTAATTGCTGCTCTTAAATGGCTAAGTATTTAGAGATCTGATACCACAAAAGGCAGTCTTGGTCAGCCAAGATCCCTTTGATCTTTGGACATCTAGACTGGCTCAAGAATATTTCTTTTAAATATTTTATTTAAATGTTTTATCCATAAAAATATAAAATACAGTAATCAAATATTAATATCAAGATAAGAAGAAAGAAGCAAAGGAAGAAAATAGATAAAGAAAGAAAAGTGAAAAGATCTGATTGGCAAGAAGACATCACCTCACAGTTCTAATCAATTACATTTTTAATTCTTCCAAGGAGGTTTTCGACATTCTCAAAGTTTATAGAAAATATCTATAAATTTATACCAACAATTTGTAAATAAGTGTGCCAATTTTTCAAGTGGTTGGCTCAAGATTTCTTAACACCACCAATTTATAAAGTTAAAGCTTACATTTAAATGCACATGTTGCTTTGCTGCTTTCTCTTGCTGTAACTTCCCTGTAGCCATTGGTGATGCAGTGATGCGAAAACTAGTGCATTTCATTTACAGCTCTAGCATCCTGAGGTGCTGTCTGTGTGGAGTTTGCATGTACTCATTGTGATTCTGTGTTTCCCCCAGATTACTGCACTTTATTCTTGCATCTTGAAGATGTGCCAATTTTTAATGTTTTTGGCCACTGTGTAGGTGGCTGGTAGGAAAGTTAACGAACATTCATAAGTGAATAGTTTGCAGGGAAATAAATGGCAGAATGGATTTCTCTGAAACCTAGCATAAACTTGCTGGGCTAAATGGCCCTTCGCAAGCTTGCAAGAAAAAAATATGAAAAATATCTCCATTCTCCACCCCTCCCCTTTTACTCCATCACTGAAGTAGGGTGGCCATTCCAAAAGAAGACATGGTCATGGGTTACCATGTATACATATATATACACAAAAGAGTCTGGAAAAACAACCAACTGAAAAACCTCACAAAGATAAGCGTATACAGAGCCGTTGTCATACCCACACTCCTGTTCGGCTCCGAATCATGGGTCCTCTACCGGCACCACCTACAGCTCCTAGAATGCTTCCACCAGCGTTGTCTCCGCTCCATCCTCAACATCCATTGGAGCGCTTACATCCCTAACGTCGAAGTACTCGAGATGGCAGAGGTCGACAGCATCGAGTCCACGCTGCTGAAGATCCAGCTGCGCTGGGTGGGTCACGTCTCCAGAATGGAGGACCATCGCCTTCCCAAGATCGTGTTATATGGCGAGCTCTCCACTGGCCACCGTGACAGAGGTGCACCAAAGAAAAGGTACAAGGACTGCCTAAAGAAATCTCTTGGTGCCTGCCACATTGACCACCGCCAGTGGGCTGATAACGCCTCAAACCGTGCATCTTGGCGCCTCACAGTTTGGCGGGCAGCAACCCCCTTTGAAGAGGACCGCAGAGCCCACCTCACTGACAAAAGGCAAAGGAGGAAAAACCCAACACCCAACCCCAACCAACCAATTTTCCCCTGCAACCGCTGCAATCGTGTCTGCCTGTCCCGCATCGTACTTGTCAGCCACAAACGAGCCTGCAGCTGACGTGGACTTTTTACCCCCTCCATAAATCTTCGTCCGCGAAGCCAAGCCAAAGAAAAGAAGATATATATATATATATATATTATATATGCAAATAAACACACAGTGTGTTTGCATTTGTTCTTTTTGCAATTACATTTAAAAATGTATATTTTTAAAACACTATATATAGTGTGTGTTATAGGTTGTTATGAAAATATATATATAAACCTATGTCCAGGGCCACCCTTGACTGGAGGCTGAGATTTAATGTGTCCCTGAAACCTTCCCAAATGCATTAATCTCCTCATCTACTTAATGTCTTCCTTCATGGTTCTTTCTTTGACTAAGTTCCTCTTGGTCATTGGCTAAAATCCCTAGTATCTGACACCTATGGTGATTGGTAGATGTTGGATACTTGTATTTTCTGGTTGCTTGAGATTTACTCTTACAATGCATAATGAATACACCAGAATTAAGAATAAACAATTTAATAGACAAAAGACAAAAACACTATAGTACATTTACACTAAACAAGCTTCACTTTCATGAATAGTTAAACCTTAAAGCTTTTTACAATATTTTCAGTCACATTCTTTGAAGACATTTAACTATTGCTACATCTGCAGGTTCCACCCCTCCACAGAGCCACCTAAAAGATGAACAATAATATTATAGATAATTAAACCTCCCTTCCTCATGTTTACAGATAAAGGCTCTGACTGTGGCGATTCTTACTAAGCAGGGATAAAGAAACATTTTAAGAGAGTCACCCCAACGGCAAGCATCATCAAGCAGCTCTCCATCCTGGGTGAAGGCACTGCTTGTTCACACAACTTTATTCAAACAGCTACTATGAGCAAAGCACAACCAAAGCACTCCACTAACTGAATATTGGCTCCAATCATCACCAAAGGTTTATGTGTTACCTCTGAGAACATTTGGTTTAAACATGTATTTCTAACCTATTATTTTATTCTTAGTTATTTTAACTTTTAAATTAATTTTCTTAGATTTATTTTTTTGCCAGTTGCTTGAGGCTGCCGGTTACTTGAATTCCGGATAACAGGGGTTTTTACTGTAGTTGATTTTTGAACTCCTGTGTTGGACATCATCCTGCTTTAAAAGTATTATAGATCTATGCACTGTTCACCAAGTAACAGTGCCCTCTGTTGGTAGTATATATATATTTCTGAATGAAAAAGGAAGTTGCTTTGTTAACCACGAAATACTTTCCTGAAATTGTTTGATGATATTAGTTATGCTATTCCACTGATGTGATATTCACTTAACAGGATGCAGTAAAACATGTGTAATATTGGCTATGAGTATACAAATCAAAACATTTTTTTCTTGTGAATGTAACCTGTACTAGATTATTTTTTGGCATAAATTTGATGGAGATAACTTTGAGATAAACTTCATCTTTAAAGTGGCAACACATGGATTGAACTCAATTTACAGATATGGCTGCAGCCATATACAAGAAAAAGGGAGCATTGCATTTTAATCAGTTAACCCAGGGAAAACCCTGCCCAACTACCAGCATGTAATCTGCTGTACCAGAGGTCCCAGCACATTTGATCACTGCTACACCAAGACAAGGAAGGCCTACCATTCTTTCCTGAAACCACATTTTGGCAAGTCAGATCACGTGGCTTTGTTCCTTCTCCCTTCATGTAGACACAGCTAAAAAAAAAGAGAGGCTCCGGAGATCAGAGCAGTTAGAAGGCGCTCACAAGAGTCTGACGAATGGTTACAGAACTTCCTTGAGTCAATGGCTTGTGCAGTGAGAATATGAAGAAATATACCAGGGCTGTCACTGACTTTATAAAAACAGTTGTGAATGAGTGTTTCCCCACCAAATCATTTAGGGGTTTTCCCCAATCAAAAGCCCTGAATGAACAATGAAATCTGGAACCTGCTGAGAGCCAGATCACAGGCATTTAAGTCCAGAGATTCAGATCAATGCAGAAGGAGCAGATATGACTTGCGAAAAACTAGCTCCTTGGTAAAGGGGAGATTCTGGATGAAAATGGAAACAACAAGGGACACAGCACAGCTGTGGCAGGGCCTAAATGCCATAACCTGCTACAAAATCAAATTCAGTGAAGTAGCAGATGACAAAGCTTCACTCCCAGAAGAACTCAGTGCCTTCCATGTCCATTTTGATAACAGGAACGGTGAAGAACCATTCCTCTGCACTCCCACGTCTCCTGCCCATATCTGAGGATGACGTGCATACTGCCTTCAGGAGAGTGAATCTGAAGAAAGCATCTGGCCTGGATGGAGTACCTGGCCAAGTATTAAAAAGCTGTGCTGACCAATTTATCAGTGTATTCATGGATATCTTCAATATCTCACTTCAGCAGGGCATTGTACCCACCTGTTTCAAACAGGCGTCAATCATACCGGTGTCCAAGAAGAGTGCAATAACCTGCTTTAACGACTATTGACCAGTAGCACTTAAATCAACAGTGATGAAGTGATTTGAAAGGCTGGTGATGAAGTCTATCAGCTCCTGTCTGAGCGATGACATGGATCCATTTCAGTTCACCTATCGTAGAAACAGGTCTTTGGCAGATGCCATCTCACTAGCTCTACACAATGCCCTGGAACATCTGGACAACAAAAATGCATACATCATGAAGCTCTTTATTGACTACAGTTTGGCATTTAATACCATCATCCCCTCAAAACTGATTAGACAAGACCTGGGACTCAACATCCCACTACATAACTTAATCATGGATTTCCTCACCTCCAGACCACAATCAGTGAGGATTGATAATAACATCACCTCCACAATCTCCATCAGTGCTGGAGCACCACAGGGCTGCGTACTTAGCCCCCTGCTCTACTCACGTTACACCTACAACTGTGTAGCTCAGTACAACAATATCACCCTCTACAAATTTGCCGATGATAACTTGATAGTGGGTTGTATAAAGAAAGGTGATGAGTCAGCGTACAGGAGGGAGATTGAAAACTTGGCTGAATGGTCCATCAACAACAACCTCATACTCAGTTTCACCAAAATCAAGGAGCTGGTTGTCGACATCAGAAAGGAAAACCAGATGAAAACAATCCAGTGATCATTGGGGGATCAGAGGTGGAAAGGGTGAGCAAATTTTAAGTTCTTGGGAGTCACTATCTCGGAGGATCTTTCCTCAACCCAACACAATAATGGCCTGGTGAAGAAAGCAGGTCAGGGATTCTACTTCCTCGGGAGTTCGCAGAGGTTCGGTATGACATCAGAAACCCTGGCAAATTTCTACGGCTGTGTGGTAGAAAGTGTGCTGACCAACTGCATCATAGTCCGGTATGGGGGACATCAATATCCCTGAACAAAAAGCCCTCCAAAAGCTAGTAGAAACAGCCAAAGATATCACAGGCAAAAATTCTCCCCTCCATCAAGAACATTTATAGGGAATGCTGCCATTGTGGAGCAACAGCAATCTCCAAGGATCCAGACCACCCAGCACGCACTCTGTTCTCGCTGCTACCATCAGGAAAGAAGTATAGGTGCAACCCGACTCACACCACCAGGTTCAAGAACAGCTGCTACCCCTCCACCATCAGACTCCTCAACAACAAACACAATCAAGGACTCATTTAAGGACTCTTGCACTTCATTGTTTTTTTTCCCCTCTCTGTATTGCAGTTTCTTTACATTTCTTTTTTACGTGCACATTATGCACAGTTTTTTTTTTGCACTACCAATAAATAGTAATTCTACCTCACCCACAGAAAAAGAATCTATGTGGTGTCATGTATGTACTCTGATAATAAATCTGAAATCTGAATCTAAATCACCTTAATCTTCGTTGACTAGAAATTCATTCCCAGTTCGTTGTACTGAATGTATTTTAGTACAATGGCTCTGAAATTCATTGAAGTCTAAGAAATGAATGTCAGTGGCTGATAGCAACATACTATCATTTGAAGAGGAGTTGCTTGTTATTGGATACAAATTCAAAATCTGCCCTGCCAGTAAAGATGTAGCAGCAGAATTAGATCATATGACATGAAGAGTTGGCTCTGCCATTTGATCATGACTGATTTATTTTTCCTTCTCAGCTCCATTTTCCCTGAAACCCTTGCTTTATGAATCAAGAAATGATCAATCTTTGCTTATTGTGTGTATTTAAAGGGCCTCCATAGCAGTCTGTGGCCACAAATTCCACTGATTCATCACCCCCTCACTAAAGAAATTCCTCCTCATCTCCATTCTATAGGGATGTCCCTTTTGGTCCAAGTCTCTCCCACTACTTGAAACCTCTTCTCCACCTCCTCTCAATCCAGTCCATTCAATATTTGGTAGGTTTCAATGAGATCCCCCTCATCCTTCTGAACTCTGGTGAATTCAGGTCCAAGGGCATCAAATACTCCATATTCATTAGCCCTCTCAACCTAGAAACCAAGAATGCAGAAGGCTGCAGAAGCCAGCAAACATTACCAGGTCCATCATAGGCTCTGGCCTCATATCAACTACAGACATCCATGTGAGGCACTGCCTCAAGAAGGCAGCCAACATCATTAATGATTTCCAAACCTCTAGACACAATGTCTCCTCACTGCTACCTTCAGACCTGAAAATAAATACCTCCAGATTCAAGAACAGCTTCTTTCTAATTGCTATAAGATGCTTCAATCTCCCTTTGGTACACTAATCATGGACTGTCTGCCCTATTGAAAGTCGTTATATTTAATCTTTATGAACCTATTCAGCTGCAGCAAGTAAGAATTTTGGGCATATGTACACTGTATGGCAATGAACTCATCATTATTATTATTTTTATCAACCTCTTCTGGACCGTCTCCAATGCTAGCACATCCTTCCTTAGCCGTAAGGCCTAAAACAGCTCACAATACTCCAAATATGGTGTGACTAATCTTGCTTTGTAATTGAGTTGAACATAATTCATCCTTGAAGTGAAGGAAGGGGTTGGCAGTGGTACTTAAATGATGAGTCATCCTCCAGCAGGACTTCCCCACGATGAAACCAAACTCATAGACACTGATTTGGGAGGCAATTCCACATTCAAGATCCTTGTTTGGAAACTGACATTTGCAATGTTCAAAGTGGCCCTGTTTCTGAATTAAAACTTAATTTGAGCAACAACGAAGCTCAATTTGTTGCATTCATCTCTCGGTTTCAAAAGAAAACTGTAGTTAAAATTCTGCTTAGATATTTGAGCTCAAAATCCTGGATAATACTTCACTGGATGCAAGTCAACAGCAGTTCCAGCAGGAAATGAAGATTACGTAGAAAACAATGAACTCTGGTGAGGTCGAAAACAAGATCAACCACAGTAGACAGTCCACCCATGAATGGAACCAGGTGTGGATGGCAACATAATCGGCATATGAAAGGCTTGGCAGGAAGCCTGCATTCATTACCAAAGTGCATGGAGGAGTCAAACACCTCAAAGGGTTTGACCACATCCACTCCAGGTTATTCAACCCAACAACCTGCTGGTTGACTTCACCATTGATGGTGAAGTTCCAGGCCCTGAATCTTTAAAATTATCTTGTAAAACTGGCAATGTTCACCTCCACCTGAAGAATTCCCATCTGCCAGATATGCTCCATCTTCAGGAAAGTAAGGCTGCCCAGGACCATCTTAGTGAAGGGAAACTAGAAGATTAATTAATATGACATGATTTGTTTCATGAAGTTGGTTCAGAATCTTTACTATATGGCTTTTATGCAGTATTTGCGCTGTATTCAAGCAAAGTATATATTGGTTCATTAGAGAGGAAAACTACAATGTGGGAATTTGATGACTGAACAATTTGGAATAATGATTTGTCCTATTGATTGCAAAGCAGACCTTTATGATCAGTCCAGATAGCGCTCTCTATATTGCTTCTTGTTTACTTATTCTGGTACAGAGGGAGCCTCTCTGCCAATCAGATTCATACTATTGTCCAGCAAAGAAACTTTATTAGTCCTGTTTCCCATCTCCTTACTTCCTTGTCACTTTGTTCTCTCAGATGTCCATTAATTCCCCTGTGGTTTTTATGCCACTTAAGTACAAAAAGGGCTAACATACAGTAGCCAGTTGCATGCCGGCACATTCTTCTCTCCTCTTCCCCTTCCTATGCCCTTGCCACTATTGTTTCTCCCTCACCACATTGTCCTGTGCCTCAACTATTTACTGAATGGTTGATGTTCTAAAGGCAACATCATGCAATATGTGAACCAAATCTTTGCACACACACACGCACACACACACGCACACACTGACAAATAGAGAACTGGATTTGTGCTTATATTTGATGTCATGAGAATAATTGGCTGTGGACAGTCCAGCAAAAAGTTGCTGAGCACATTCTATTTGATCCATTTCATTCTCACACTCTTTCTCCTCCATGTCCTACTGCTGTTCACAACTGCTAATGAAGTGTTGCTGGTCCCAAAGATGGATCTGCCACCAACTTACAAGGATTTAGCTGAAAGGGGGATAAAAATCATGTTTCCAAGTTTGCTTTATAACACAAGTGGGGTTATTATATAGAGGAAAATGTTAGGAGGCCTTGTGGAAGATAAGCTGAGCAAGTGGTGAGATAGATTGTGCTCAGTATCAGTTTCACTACCTGAGAAAGCCTGTAGGTAGAAGGACTGGAACAAAGATTTACTTGACTATTTCCAATCAGAGAGAGGTTGAGTAGACTAGGCCTAACTTTTTAAAAGTTCAAATCTCACTGAAACTTACAACATTTTGAACAGATGCAAGAAGAATGTTTCCTATGGCTGAAGAGGTACTATGGTTGTCGAAAAAGAGCAAAGAGAAATGCAAAAAACTGCAAACACCAGAATCTTGAACAAAGAAATAATTACTGCAGGAACTTGGCAGGTCAGACCCAAAACATTGACCAACCATTTCGAGCCATAGATGTCGTCTGACCTGCCGAGTTCCTCCAGCAATTCTTTATTTTCTGTGGAAAAGAGGCTAGGCTGTTTCATACTGAGGTGAGGGGAGTTTTTTTTTCACTCAGAGGGTGGAGGAACTTTATGATCTTCACTCATTGCAGGTGGCTCATTCAGATATCAGGAAACAATTTGTGGATAGTACAGGAAAATAGCACAGCCAAGATCTCAACAAAATGCAGAACAGGCTTAGCATATTGGATTTCTTACTCCTTTTTCTAATTTTTATTATGTTCTGATTCAGCACATTGGGTGAAAATTATAGGTGGCATAACATATTATAAGTATGGTGGACATTTATTGATCAATTCACTTATTTGGTTATGTTAGCTCGGATGGAATTACTCGGTAGACAAAAAGGGAGGATTAAGGGTTATGCTCAAAACTTCCTGGAAGAGTGTAACATCCTCATTGACTCCTGGGAATCCCTGGCCCAGGACCTCTCAGAGTGGAGAAGCTGCTTTCAGGATGGTATTGAGAAACTCAAGACCCTATAACAGAAGCAGCCAGAACTCTGTATAGGTGGCAGAAGGAATGTTCGACCTCACCAACAACCCATCAGGCAGCTAATTCCCTGTCTGTGGAAGATTGAATGGTTCACAAAATTAGCCTCAGAAAATCAGAGTGGAACTCTATACCAGGACTGGTCAAAGTGAAGGTGGCCATGAATTTTTCCAGCCTGTAACTTAAGATTCTTCCTCTTTTTCTCAGGAAGTCCCTTAGGATCCAGGATAATTTTCTGAGACTAATTTTGTGAACCATTCAATCTTCTGATGGTCCATTTTTCACTCCCATGATGCTGCTTGATCCATTGAGTTCCTCCAGCAGACTGTGTTAGGCTTCAAATTCCAGCATCTTCAGGCACTTGTGTGTCTCCTGTTGATCAGTTATTGCCATGTTCCAGGAATGCAGTTTGCTGCAGTGATAGGTTTCCTTGAGGGTTACAAATCTTCAGACATCCCAGTCATTCTTCCTCACTGAGGTTCAGGTAGGATAATTAATCCCTAAACCCTTGAACAGAAATATCTCCTGCTGAGAGCTCATCTTCCCCATCCTCCCACTCTTTGTGCTCTCTTCTTCACTCATTCACCCTCTATTCCAAGGGTAATGAGTACCTAGCAATTCTCCCTCTCCCAGGAGCAGTCAGTTTATACAAGCGGCTTGAAGTCAGCAATGCAGTCAGTTCATTAGGTCTCTGAGTGTTGATTCTGAAGCTCGAAACAGCAATGGAAAGCACAAGACTTGAGCAGATTCCAGCATCTGTATTCCCTCATGCCACCAGACATATAGAATCTTATTAACTGTTAGACGAAATCAAGCAGCATCTTTGACATGTTGATGTTCCCTTCCTGATACTTAGTCTGTACTTGTGTCAGAAGTTAAAAGACAACATAATTGTTAAACTCCAAAATGATATTGCCAACATCCAATAAGTGTTGCACATTGACTAACATCATAATCTCTCCGCCACACATTCCTCCAGTGGGCATTAGATATTGGTAATACTGTATCTTTACCAATCTATCAAGAATCATAATGAAGTTGTTCACACAATGCATCAGACACTATTATGGCCACCAAAACAATCGTCACCACCATCATATTCCATGCCCTATTTTGAATCATTCTGATGACGTGTTTTAATTAAAACATCTAACACCACTAGAAAGGAACATTTTAATTTATTTAATAAACAGCATAGCAGTTACGGCAACCCTATCACAGTGGACCCAGTGCTGTCTGTAAGGGGTTTGTACATTCTCCCCATGACCTGTGTGGATGTTACATACCAGGCAGCAGCAATAGAAATGAGCCCAGACAGTGTTATATTTAAAATAATATTTTTAATTATTAATAAACAATAATATAACATATTATCTCATTTATCTAACTTATCCAAACTATCCCCAACTATGCGCGAATATACTTATGTGTGAGTGCAATACCTCAAGCCCCTACAGCTCAAGGCACAATTCTTGAAAGGCAGCTCGAAGTTCAGTTTCAGAAAGACAGTGTTGACACGTAAGCTTGAAATTGATGCAAAGAAGTTTGCAAAGTAGGTGGGAGAGACCAGGCTTCGGGCAGACAGTTGTAAAGACACAAAATCCTTTGTCGAGGCTTCCAGACCATGTCCTTTTTCAGACAAGAGGCAACCAAAACTCCCCTCTACTTAGACATAGGGGACACAAAGCAAATAATGCTATCGAATCTTCCAGAGCTCTTTCTATGAGTCAGCCGATCAAAGTGACCTCCGCTTTTTAGTCACAGAGTGGTATTCTCATTCCTCTATTACATGGGGAAATCAGACAGGTTGTCTGTAACCACATACGAGGCCACTTCAGTTTTGCTCTGCTCCACAGCACTGCCTCCTCAAAAGGCGACTTTTCCTTTTCCATGATGGGATTCAACAAGTCCCCTTTGGCCATGATAGGATTCAATGTCCCCTTCAAAGTCACCTTTCCTTAGGTCACACAAAGCCACTTCAACAAGTGTATAATTCAAAGAGCTGTTGCTCCTGTGCTGCTCCCTCAAAATGGCGCTTGAACAAACTGAGTACATAGTCTCTGCACCTGCACTTCCTCTATCTTCAGATGTATCCATTTTAGGAACATGCTATCTTCAGCCTGCCAGCTCACAGTCAAACTCCCAAACTTGCATCTTGATTTGTTCTCTTAAAGATGCAGTCCCACTCAATTGAAAATGAACAGGGACCACAAAATAGTGGGCTTCCTCTGAATGCTCTAGTTTCTGCCTATGTTCCAAGAAAATACAGGGTTAGCAGGTTAATTGGTCATGTGGGTGTAATTGGGTGGTGCTGGCTCATGGGTTGAAAGTGTCTGTTACTGTGTTGTATCTCTAATTTTTTTTAAATTAAAGCAATACTTTTTTCAATACCGCACTCAGAATTTAGAATTGTAATTATCTTGTAAAAAATCTTATCAATTAGTCAACTGAGTAGTTACATAATATGGGTCAATTTTTGAAGCAACTGGTATGAACTCATTGTTTGAGTTATTTCTTGTTAGTGGTTTCAGCGGGTGTAACAGGCTGGCACATGTAAATGGGAAGAGGCAGGCTATAAATCAGAAGGGAAGAGAAATTGAAAAGAATGCCAAATTGATGGCAACTGAGGGGGCAGGACAGGATGTTGAGAAATTTCAACAAAGTGCAAGGCGGGTACAATAACAGATATGGAGAACACACTGGATGAATTCAGCCAAAGAATTGCCTGAGGAGCTTTTAGGAAAATGGTCATAATTCATACTATATAAAGTACAATGTTAAGTTGCCCAACCCAGCAACTTCCATTTCCCTTCAGCTTCTGGCATTCCCAAGGCTTGGAAAACACTGAAGTCAATATTTAATTTATGGTGAGCATGATTAGCAATGCGATTAGCACCATGCAATTACAGTGCCAGTCACCCAGGTTAAAATCTGCTGCTGTCCTTGAGGAGTTTGTACGTACTTCCCATGTCTACAAGGATATACTCTGGGTGCTCCAAAGATGTACATAGGTGCATTTGAGTGCCAAGGACCTGGTACTGTGCTATATCTCAAAATTAAATATTTAATTTAAATTGCTTCCAATGTATAAGGGACATATTAACTTATTACAAATAAGCATAACACAACCCATTTTTCCAGAGCAGAGAAGCTTCCTTGATAACCTAAAATAAACCATGGTTAAAACAAAAGGAGGTACATTTGTAGTTTTCACAGATTTCTGCTTTGAACTATCCTCTCTCCAAATTTTCCAGGTCTGGTGTGTAAGGAAGGTTGGGGAAAAGAAAAAAGAATCAGGGAAAACAAAATCTTGTGCTTTGTCCACCCATCATAAAATATATTTGATGGAAAATTATCATCTTAATAACTTTTTCAATGCACTGCGATGTCCCTCTGAATGTTACATCAACTTACTTTCAAGAATCATGTTTATAGGTTCTTTTTTCAGTGTATCATGCATTCAAGTTACAGCTTTTATTGAAAGCAAAAGCTTTGTGCCTGACACAACTCTTTACAAAGCTCATTAATCTTACATTTCTTCGATTGAGCATGTGGATCGGAGGTTTATTATCATAATTAATTAACAAATTAAGAGCATGTTTGAAGTTTGACGATTGATATTATCTCTTAAACACAAATTAATCATACATTTCAAGGTGTAAAATAACAAACATATCAAATTTAGTGGTGACAATTTTATGAAAAATTGCAATTTTCAAAATGTTAAGATACAAGTTATTGAAATAGTTATCATCAATAATACTATGTGATCAAATAAATCAAAAAGTAGCAATTATACATTCTTAATTAACCAGATACTTAATTTTATTCAATCCCTTTGTGATAACACTGATTTCTTCAACGTTATTTGGCTTATATTCTCTGATCTCCAAGTATGATATTCCTGTATGTTTATTCCGCTCTCAGTTCTTCTCTAACCTTTTTCCATTGTAAAAGAAATTCAGTAGTCCATCACTTTTTCAAATAAAATGCCTTTTTTTAAAATCAGGAAATTAATGGAAATGTTCCTTCTTCACATTTTGTAGATCTTTATAAAATACTTTCTTCTTCAAAGTCGTACTTAAATGCCGATGCAGAACCATTTTTGCTTTCTTTTCCATTAATAAATTCTTCATAAGGATCTGTTTGGGATTTCTTTTTCTTTGCACGCAGATGCCCCAGAAACACAACTAATGCCAGAAATGAGTAGAAGAACATCACAAATAGTACAAAAAAGTAGGCATTTTTCTTAGACATCTGCAGATTCCCTTTGGAAACAGTTGCATTTCGTTGTGATCCATTATTTTTGTCAAAAGATTCCTTTATAATCTTTCCAATACACGAATTGAAAAACGAAATTAATGTAGTCGTGTTCATCTTGGTGCCGCTCAGTAAAGTTATGTGCGCTCCCAAAGCAAGCATGTGGACTCGCACACAGATAGAAATGAACTCTAGATTTGGTAAGGAATGCTGCTCCTTCACTTACTGAAGGGGCCTAATGATAACACAAAATATTTTAGATAATGCATTCTATGTTGGAGTGTAAGCTTTTGGATATCTTTCTGAAACATCGAGAAACAGCACTTCTAAATATAGAATCAGTGCAAACCGCCAAATTCATGCATGAAAAGGTGACAAAGTGATAACCTCCCAGGTCTCTGCTACTGTTGATTTGTAGCTGGTTGAAGGAGGCGTGGGAGAGGAGCTTCAAGTGTTTTGGCCTTTGACTTTGTTTCCTCAAGGGAACTTGCTAACTGTTTTTCTGCTGTAGTTGTGGACTTTGCTTCTGTTGATATTTACACGACTCAACTATATCCTTACATCCCAAAATGGTCTAGTAATGCAGATAGATATTTACAGTACTTAAAAAATGTAATTATTAAACGCTGTAGAAATTTAAATTGCTCAATATGAAGTACAGATAGTTGTTTTCAACTAACTATGAGCGGTCGGTGTATGAAAAATAGATTGGAATTTATCATTCAGTTCTTGGTCATTCTTTTATAATGCCAATAAAACTAAATCTTAACCAATGTAAAATACTGAAAGCAGTTAATTAAATTCAATAACAGCTCTTAACTGCAAGAGGTATCAATTAGAGATGCCAACGAAGAGGTATAACCAACACTGCTTTATTAAATAGTCACATGTACCACAATTGTTGCCATTATACAATTTATAATAACGATTGCTACAGTTATGATTTATATTTAATATAGGCATTATAAGCACATGTTTAAGTAATACAGTAAGCCTGCATGGTGGTGTTTCACTTCAAACTCTGTGACAATCTAACATTCAATGTCCAATACATACTTGAAGAAAGTTCTGTGAAAGTACAAGGGGAGGATATGCACTATGGAGTTTTAAATTAAATAGAATTTAAATGTTTTTACAGATCATGTTAGTAATGAGATGTCAAAAAATAAAATGCTATCATAATTAGCTTTAAAATTGTAAGAAAACATCTTTACCACGAAGGGTGTTAGAATATGAAATTCTCCATCACAAGCCAGTTCTAGCAAATTTCAGAAATTCTTCAGATAGAAAAAAAATAGATAAATATTTGAAGAATTGGACAAGCAAGCCAGCAAAGAAATTAAAGATTTTTTTTTAAACTGGGAGAAACTTGTAAAGCTGACTTGTCTTCATTTCTGATGGGAGTCAAAGATGGGATTGTACCAGAGTCCTTTGGTAGCTCGTATAGACTGGCATTTGTTAGCTATTCTTTCTCTTAAAGGACAGGCTTTTTGTCCATGATTCATATTAGTCAATGTGTGCATAATAAAGAACTACATTTCCCAGTAGGAAATGCGTGCAGTTGGCATGGGAACAAAAAGTAGACTACAACAGAAGTCGAGTGCATTGTTGGTTCAAACAGCTCGAAAATTAAAGTTGTTAAAGCTTGAAACCCATGCAAGGTTGTTTTTCTTCAAGGAACAAACATAACATAGTGTAAGAAGTATGTGAGAAATGACAATATTTCCCTTCATGGCTAAGTTAAGTCCTCCCTCACCGATGCAGTTCGCTGGCATTCTAACCGATAATTCGAAGCGCTTCAAACGGCGATTCATCATTTATTAGGAGCCTGGTGATGGGAAGATGCCTTAGACATCCATAATAGTTTTCAGATTGATGAGACAGCTTTCATGTTGGACACTGATGACAAAATTTGAGGAGTATTTTGTTCCAAGTAAAAACATCACATTTGAGAGATTCAAGTTTTTGTCCTGTAACTAGAAACAAGATATGAGCTTCAACCAATACATAGCTAAGCTTCACACACTGAGTGAGTCCTGTGAATTTGGAGATTTGAAAAACTCACTCATTAGTGACAGAATAGTTTGCAGAATCCCTGATAATGGGTTTAGAGAAAAACTGTTACATGAAGAAGATGTGACACTGGAAAAAGTTGTGAACATGTGTAGGGCAGGAGAGACCACACAAGCACAAGCTAAGGAGCTGCACAGGATAGACCCAACAGTGCATGCAGTGAAAGCAGAGAAGCAGAGCACCAGGAGTTTCCCAAAGCTACAGCAAAGCAAAAAGATAGCCTCAAACAGTAAATGCAGCAGGTGTGGAGGTAGACATATTCCAAAGATGTGTCCTGTCTATGGAAAATCCTGCAATAAATGTGGGAAGAAGAATCATTTTGCAAAGTGCTGCAAAGCAGGGGCTACCAAGAGAAAGTGCACACAGTGGACAAAAATGGAGGAATTCTTTGTGGACTCACTACAGATTGATGCTGCTGGTAATACAGAATGGATAGTATCAGTGATTGTTGTGATATTTCTTTTTATTGTAATAAAGAAACTTAGGTTTTTTAAAACAACTATATTTATTAGCTAGAACACACATAGACAAGACCTCATGGAGGCATCCATTTTGAATCTACTCAAGATGCAACAGCTTGTCTCCCAACTCACCCAGTGGTCAGGATTAGTACTAGCACTCACATTAGCACTCTATCAGTACATCCCCTTTCCTTGAGATGTTTAATCTAACAACATGACAATCTTTCTGCACTTCCATGCCCATGAAGAGTGCATCACTGAGAGCAGTTTCACTTGTTTTGTTTACCTTTGGAAAAACATTGCTTTGTGTAATGATTCTGCCCTTTTCACTTATTACAGACTTTTTCATAGGTGGGGCATTGTTTTTGTGTATGTTTAGTGCCACATTGTTTACAAATGAATGTCTATCCTTTTTATTGTTTCCTATGTCTCATTTTTTTTTTGCTTCTCTGTGTGGACACATACTGTGGCTATTGCTATGCCTTCGTTTTCACTGGCTTTTGCACTATCACCGAACTTTTTTTGAATGCTGCAGAGCTAATGCACTGACGTGGCATATCTTCACAGCTTCAGCTAAGGTAAGCACTGTCTCTTGCAGCAAGATCTTTCTCACTTTCTTATCAATAATTCCAAACACTATTTGATCACGGATCACTGAATCTTGCAGCGATCCAAAATTGCATATTCTTGCTTTTAATTTAAAGTCCATTAAAAAAGTATCAAAGCTCTCTCCCTGCAGCTGTGTGTGCAAGTTAAACACATACTTCTTGAACATTTCATTTTTCTTTGGTGAACAGTCTTCAAAATTTCTAGATAACCTTGATGAACTTGCCCTGGTCAGCTGCCTCAGCAAAAACAAATGTATTGAAAATCTCTAGTGCTTGAGGTCTAGCCATGGTAAGTAGCAGTGCAATCTTCCATGTATCAGATTTGCTATCGACTCCAGTGGCTTGCAGGTACAGCATGAATCTTTGTTTGAACAAGCTCTACTCATGGTTGAAATTTCCAGGCCAATTTACATTTCTCTGCTGCAATATCAACTGATTCTCACTCCTGTACCATATGATATGTCTTTTTATTGTAATAAAGAAACTTGGGTTCTTTTAAAACAACTATTTATTAGATAGAACACACACAGACAAGACATCGAGGAGGCATCCATTTTGAATCTACCGAAGATGGAACCATTTGTTTCCTGACTCCCCCAGTGGTCAGGATTAGCACTCGCACTCTATCAGTACAACTGTGAATGAGACAGTAATTCCATTTAAGATCAGCACTGGAGCCCAGGTGTATCTGTTATATATGGACGATTACAAGACCCTCACCATAAAGAGCAAGATTTATCAAGTGAAATTAAAGTGACAGGCTACACTGAAGAGAGCATTGCAGGAAAAGGGACTGTATGGTGATCTTCAAGCACAATGTGTGGCATCTAAAGTCATAGCTACTGGTTGTAGAAAATAGAGTACAGCTAATATTAGGACTGGGTGTATGTGAAGAGCTTAACCAGGTGAAAAGAGTTATCATAGTGGCTTCACAGTCCAAAGATGAGCCCACAACACTCAGAAGAGTGTGTAGATGTCTTTGAGGGGCTTGGATGTCTACCTGGTGTACACAAGATCCACATAGATGGGACATTGGCTCCTGTTGTCCTTGCATGTGGGAAAGTTCCATTTCCACTTAGAGACAAACTTAAACAAGAACCAGCGGGCATAGAACAAATGAAAATCATATAGAAAATTGAAGAACTTATAGATTGGGTTAGCTCACTGGTCATCGTGCAAAAGGAAAATGGAGCATTTTGTACATGTCTGGACCCAAGACATCTCAATAAAGCCATCAAGAGAGAGCATTTTAAATTGCTGACACAGGAGGAAATCATATCCCAGCTTGCCATTACCAAGTGGTTTGGCAAGCTCAATGTGTCATTGGAGTTTTGGCAGATGAAGCTCAATGAGGCAAGTTTGAGACCATGCACTTTCAATACTCCACAAGGAAGATATCGCTTTCTTCGACTACCATATGGGATCTTGTCCGCACCAGAAGTCTACCATAAAGCCATCCACATGATCTTTGAAAATATATCTGGAGTTGAGACTATGATGGATAACATCATTGTATGGGGGTCCACCAAGAATAAACATGATATGTGACTGAGGCAAGTGCTTGACATGACATAGAATGTTAATTTGAAATTAAATAAAGAGAAATGTGAGTTTGTCATAAAGACACTGACCTTCATAGGAGATGACATATCTGAACAGGGAGTGACGCCTGATCTTAGAAAGACATCAGCCATTGAGAATTTTGTGAGGCCCCAACAGAAATAGAATGTGATACATTTCTTGGGGATGGTGAACTTACCTGGCTAGATACACCCCTCATCTGTCAACTGTGTCAGCACCACTGAAGTCACCCCTTGAGCAGAAAAATGAGTGGATCTGGTCACACAAGCAAGAAGTATGCATCCAGGCACTTAAAAAAATCCTAACAGAAAAGCCTGTAATAAAATTTTATGATCTGGATAGGTGCGTCAGGATCTTGGCTGATGTATCCTGACATAGCCTTGGAGCAGTTCTACTGCAGCCAATGCACCAAGAGGTTTAACAAGGGCAGAAACCAACTATACACAGATAGCAAAAGAACTTCTTGCCAGCACTGATGCATACAAAAGGTTCCACCAATACATTTATCGACAAGCTCTTGAAGTGGAGGTAGACCATAAACCGTTGGTCTGAATTATGTCCAAACTACTGAATGACAGTCCCATGAGAGTATAGGAAATGCTCCAGAAGATACACAAATTACATCTTGGTGAGGACAAATGCAAACATAGAGCTCAAGAGGTGATGTACTGGCGAAGAATAAACAAAGGCACAAGTCAGACCACTGCTTCATGCGAAATATGCCTTACCTAAAGACTAAAGCAGCAAGCAGAACTGCTTACACCACACCTTGTATCAGACATTACATACTTCACAATTGGAACAGATATGTTTTATTGAAGTGTCATATCGTGGTAACAGACTATATTTCCAGTTATTCAGAGGTAGCAACTTTCCAGTCAACATCCAGCAAAGCAGTTAACACTTTAATGAAAAATGTGTTTGTGAGGCATGGAGTTTCTTGTAAAGTAGTGTCAGATAATGGTCCACAATTTTCAAGCAGTGAATTTGAGTCCTTTGCCAATACTTGGGGGTTTCATCATACAACCTCAAGCCCACATCACCCAAAGTCTAATGGCCTCACAGAGAGTTCAAAGTGGTGAAGAGCCGCAGGAAGAAAGCGTATGATGGACAAGAGGATTTCCACAGAAGTCTAATGATTCATAGAAGTGCACCACTACAGAATGGCCTTTCTCCTGCCCAAATGCTGATGTGTTGACCCGTATGTACTATCCTTCCAATGCATGAAAATCTGTTGACACCTAAAGGAAACACAAGGTCAAACAGGCTAAAGTGGAAGAGAAAATAAAATAGAAACAGGATCATGATAAGACTATGTAAAGCCTATCAGTCCTGAAGCCTGGAGTTCAAGTGCGAATCCAAGATCACAACTCTGGTAAGTAGTTCATGCAAGGATATGTGCAAGACAAAATAGATCCATATTCTTATGAGGTCCTGACAGAGGGAGGAACACATCTGAGAAGTAACTGCATGCATCTATGACCACAAGCTCCAACCCATGGTTGCGACGCATCACCTGAAGGGGCCATGTGGTTCAGGAAAAGGAACATGTGGTTCAGTGTTCACAGAAAGGTACAAATACTAATGCAGCAAATGGAAGCAATACATTGGTGGAAACACATACTAGACCAAAAAGGACTGTTAAACCACCTCAGAGACTGAATGAAAGCTCTTGAGTGGAAAGAGACTGGCCTTGGAATGTAGAGTCCCTTGTTATGTAAACATAGTATTGTGTTTGTGGTTTATTTTCTTTAACAAAAGGGGGGAAATGTGTTATTATGCATGTATAATAAAAGAATTACATTTCCCAGTCGGGAATGCACGCAGTTGACGCGAGAACAAAAAGTAGACTACGACAGAAGTCGAGTGCGTTGTTGGTTCAAGCAGCTCGAAAATAAAAGCGTAAGCATTAAATCCATGCAAGGTTGTTCTTCTTCAAGGAACAAACACAAGTCAACGCAATAGATTTTTTTTATTTTATGGGTACATTGCACTTCTGGCTTTGCATCAATTGATTCCGAAATAAAACATTCATCCCTGTTTAGTGTGTTAAATCTACTTCAATGAAAACATTGCTGCAAGATTTTTCTATACACTGTTTTAACTTAACAGTTGGAAGTTGCTGGCATTGTACATTAATTTTCTTTCATTTGTAACTAGAATATGAACCTTTAGGTGAATAAGGTACAATATTTTGACCATTTCTGTACTTTATAGCTTAATTCTTTGATTGCCAGTGGCAAGTGAAATGAAAGACCATGTCATAGAAATAAGGGGCAGAGGTTAAGTTCTCTTCAATATGCATTTCCTTCAGATGTCTCCACTTGCATGATAAAGATAAAGTACTCAGAGTCATTCACTCAGTATTATGTTTTACAGGTTATGTCGCACCAAAGTCAATTGTTGTTTTACCAAAGAGTGAAACATTATCTCTCTGCATTGAGATTACTTAACTAAATGACGTTAACAGCTGCTTTGGTGATTTCGCCATTGTGGCATCAGGGAGAAAACACAAAGCCACTTTGAAGTAGTATTCACTTGAAACAGAAGTAATATTTTGCAAAGCTTAGTGCTGTTTCTTCAAGTGTGACCTCTGAACTGATCGACTGATGACTGCTACACGTGCACATGTTGTGTTATCGCTGAATAACTATAGTGTGCCTGTATTTGCAATTAGGATTCAGCAGTAAAACACATGAAAGCAAATTAGAAAAAAAAATAACGTTAGAAATCTATCCCGATCCATCAATAATTGCAGTGATGAAACTGCGGACAAACTTGTAATACGAAAAGCAGTATGATATTCTTATTATTATTGCAATTTTTCAAATAACATTAAAAAAATTATCCAGACACTAACTGATATAACTTAGTCCTGTTTTCTTTGAATGATCATTTTTAACCCTCGTACAGAACTAAATCAAAACCAAAAGAAGTAAACATATAAGGAAATGTATAAGGTTTAACAAAAAAACCAGAATTGTTATTTTAGGGGGAAGGCAATATAGATTTTGATCTTCATTATTAACTCTTATACTTACAAATTATTTGAAAAATGTCAATGAAAAAAAATCATTCAAAAAAGAAAATATTGAATATACTTGGAAGGTCAGGCAGCCTCTTTGGAGAGTGAAACAGAGTTAAATTTACATCATGAAATGTTTAACTTTTTTTTGAAATTGCAATTCAGATAAGTACAGAACATAATGGGTAAGTTTTGGGATATCAGGAATTTTTCTAACTTTTGGCTGGAATTTCCTTAGCCTATTTAACACTAGCATTTTTAAAATATTTTCTGTCAAATAAGATATGGAAATTATTAAGCAAAATATACATCTCCTCTAAACTCTTTATGGGGAGGGTGGTTAACTCGGCCTGCAACATCACAGGAACCAGTCTTCACTTCATCAAGCATATCTACAAGAGGCAGGGTCTTAAGAAAACAGGACCCCCACCACCCAGGCCATGCCCCCATCATTCTGCTACCATCAGGAAAAGGTTCAGGAGCTAGAGGACAGCTTCTTGCCCTCTGCCATCAGATTTCTAAATGAACAATGAACTACAGATACTGCCTTAATTTGACTTTTTCTTGCACTATTTTTATTTATTTCATAAGGTGGTTTATATAAATGTTAACACTGTGATGCTCCCACAAAACAATGAATTTCGTGACATGTTCATGACAATAAATTCTGATTCTGATCCATTAAGTGCATCGATGTTAGTGTGTGACTGAGTTTATGAAGTAATCCTACACTTGACTAAGAAGCTTGATATGCTTGGTTTAAAAAACTGATTTTTTAAAGAAAATTTTGAGGCTGCTGGAATTTCAAAATTGAAGTTATTGGCTCTCCATTGTTATAAATATAACAAATTGATCTTTCTTTTTAGCACTGATATAATTAATTAGACATTTAATTCTTTTGGCATCCAGAAGACAAATTCTACTACAATATTTAAAATGTTCTCTGCAGTTAATTAAAATTGCAATGGATAGAAATTGTACATATATTACTCAACCACAGTCTTTTTTCTATTGATAGGATTTCTCTTAGTTTATTTCAACTGTCATATGTTGCAACCGACCAGAAAGAAATGAATGTGTCTTCTGCCTTACTTACAATATACTGTATGTTTAACTTGAATGCTGCTATTTTTGCCTTTTTGTTTTGCACTAATGGAAAAGAATTACAGCACACTGCATTTAATTTCACAATAATCCACAGTTTGTACCAGTCACGAGCACCTTTCTGGAAGTAATTTCAGTTAATTATTTTCTGAGGTCCACAATCATACAATGCACAGGCAACTTTTGAAAGGTATTGTGTTTATCAGGTTTTCATGATATACTATTTTAAATATTTACTTTAATCCCACTGGAAATTTAGAGTGTTTTAATTTTGTAGCCGCAAAGATCAATTTTGGTTGTGTACACACCTGATAGATGCAGACAGTCAGATAGTGGAAGCACATAAAGACCAGTGTTTCAAATACATTTAAACAGAAACATGAACAGGCAGGGATTAGAGGAATACAGACCACATGCGGGCATATGAGATCAGTTTAGATTGGTATTATGGTTGGTGCAGACATGATAGGGTGAAGGGCTGTTCCTGTTCTGTCTTATTCTATGCATTATGTCTTGGTAGCTTAATTTTCTTGAACAGACAATTTCATTCCAAGCCTGCCAGTAGTTAAAAGATTATGAGGGGCAAAGCTTTTAATGTCTCTGAAGCAACACGATGATTTAATTGAGCAATAATCCAATTAACATTGCTAAGTGTACAAGGCAATTATGTAAGGCAAATCCTTACACAAGGTTCTGAAGTCCTGTACCCTACATCTCACTAAGAGTTACAAAATTGTGTTAGGACAGTTTAGTCTGTAATTATGACAATCCTAAAAATTTATTTCAATTGAGACAAATATAATTGAATTGTTATTTCAAAGCAATTTAGTACTCTACAATAAACAGCTTGAGTGCTCTGAACTCTGAGACATGAAGGCTAAGGCAGAATTCTTAACTCTTATTCTTTACTGTCTGCAATTTTATTTTGTTTTTGAATTATGCAGTTTTTCCCTCTGGATTTAAAGTACAGATATATTATAGAATTATGGAGCATTATTGATACATAAGTCATCCAGAAAGCTCAGTGGATTCCAAGGTACACTGTGGGCTGGTTTATCTTGGATCTGGCCCATTGCAGAGACTTACTGCCCATACTTATTTTTCCAGATGCAGAGAGGTGACAAACTGACCTCTCCCACCCTCTTCCCCACCTCTAATTCCTGCACCTGTCAAGCATCCTGCAAGAATGGGAAGACTCTAAGCATTGAAAAAAATTGTAGTCACCAGGTCATAGAAAATCCTGATGCCCTTTCCAGTTTGCAGGCTGTAAAATACTTTTAACAGCTCTTAAGGTTTTCTATTTGAATCATTTAAAACTATTCAAATGTATTTTGTTTTAGTTATTAAAATATATGAAACTAAATGTAATTAAAATTTTAGTAACACACTGACAAATAGTTGAAAGTTCTAAAATACCTGAGCTTGCCTTCTTCCACAATCTCTTTCCAAATCATTGGGTTAATTAGACTGTCCTCCATGGCAAAAATTTGAAGGCTAGTTGAACTTCACTTTGTGCTCCTCTCCTCAGCAATGTGGTCACATGAACGTACAGGTGGCAGGTAGTTGGGTGACCACTCAGAAGACAGTCTATATCTATTACAAGCTGTCAGAGGAAACCATAGAAGTGGGTACATTTTCATAGAATATGGATACAAAGAACATCAGCAATCATCAAAGAGGAATGAGGTGTAGGTGCCACAAGACTCGCACCACCAGGTTCAGGAACATTGCAACCCCTCCACCATCAGACTCCTCAATGACAATCTCAATCAGATACTCATTTATGGACTTTTAGTTTGCACTTTATTTATTTTTTATTGTTTCTGTATTGCACAGTCAGTTTGTTTACATTTGTTATAGGTGGTTCATATTTGTTTACATGTATACACTGTCGTGTTGAGAAGAGTATCAGGTTTGGTGGGTTCACAGCAAAACGAGTCTGGACACAAGTGTTACAATCACACGTAACTTTTATTAACACATGGGAAACAAACAGGGGAAGAATATTAAACGGTACTCAATCACTATTTAACTTAAGCAACGATATAAACATTCACCCCGGACTTCAGTTGGACTCCAACAATGGTAAACCTATACTCAACCAGCTCACACACTACAAACAGGGACTTTTACATACACCCGGATCCCTTACCAGTGGGGGTGCAGCTCTCTCCAAGTATTGATCTATCCAATACTATGGCTCAGCTTCAATGTAGTGCACACCTTACCTGTGACACTTCAAGCTATGTCCACTGTAGTGACCTGATATGGAGCGATGTCTGGGGCTTGGACCATGAGGTAGAAAGAAAGAATATGCCATGCATTGGTGTTATGTACAGTGCTAATCTGTGCTTCTAGTCAATAATGACCCTAGGTGATTTAAATTAGCCAGTGGTAAGGTGTGCACTAATGGGTAGCCAGAGTCCAACCTTCATTGACAGGTGATGTGACTTCCGAATAAATTTTAGATGGGGAGGACTATTCCAGACTAGCAGGGAGGCGATGTTTCTTCCACACGCAACAGCTGTGTACAGTTTGTTTTGCACTATTAATTAGTGGTAATTCTGCCATACCCACAGAAAAAATAATCTCAGGGTTGTATGTGATGTCATGTATGTATTCTGATAATAAATCTGAAATCTAAAATAATCTGATCAAAAGCGACTTCACAGGATGCTAAAATTGTCATAATATACAAGTGCTGATTGATTCTGATTCAAAGAATCACTGCCCTTTAGACTCAGCAATGGGTTGGCATTGGAGTAAAGAGCTAGATAAGAGCTAAACAAAAAAGAGTGGAGATGCTGGGGTTGAGTGCAATACACAAATGTTCTGGAGAAACTCAGCATATCATGCAGCATCCAGAGGAAGTGAAGGGTAATGAACATTTCAGACTTGGGACCTTTGTCAAGCATTGTAGAGCCAAATAAGATGGATTATGAATTTTAAGTACAGATATTAGGATAGAAGGACAAAAGCATGAAGTTATTTGCACTGAGTTGGTGAGGAAGGACTGGGAGGGGACAAAACATGAAGGTAGCTAGTTAGCAGGTTTGAAATGTGTCTATTTTAATGCTAGGAGTATTAGGAATAAGGGGGATGAACTTGGAGCATGGATCAGTACATGGAACTACGATATTGTAGCCGTGACTTAAACTTGGCTGGAGGAAGGGAAAGATTGGCTGATGCAGGTACTGGGGTTTAGGTATTTTAAAAAGAATAAGATTGGAGGTACAAAAAGTGGGGGGGGGGGGGAGTAGCATTATTAGTTAGGGATAGTATCACGACTATAAAAAGGGAGTATACTGTATGCTGCAGAGCGAGTGTCTACTGAGTTGGTGTGGGTGGAGATGAGAAATAGGAAGGGAGTTATCATTGTGCTGGGAGTAGTCTATAGGCACTCAAATAGCCCTCGGGACACTGAGGAGCAGATAAGCAGGCAGATTTTGGAATGGTGCAGGAAAAACAGGGTTGTAGTTATGGCTAATTTCAACTTCCCTAATGTTGACTGGCCCCTACTGATTGCAAGAGAGATAGATGGGGCTGAATTTGTCAGGTGCATAGAAGAAGGAGTCTTGACACAGTATGTTGACTGGCTGACTAGTGGAGAGGCCATAATGGATCTGGTTCTGTGGAATGAACCTAGTCAGGTGGAGGATCTCTTGGTGGGGAAGCATTTTGGTGAGAGTGACCACAACTCCCTTAGCTTCAACATAGCTATGGAAAAAGATAAAAAATAATCAAAATGAAAAAGTGCTTAACTGTGGAAGGACTAATTTTGAAGGGATGAGGTAGGAATTAGCAAGAATAAATTGGAAATAGATGTTTAAGGGTGAAAGCACAGAAGTAATGTGGAGGAAGTTTAGCGAACATTTGTGCAGGGTTCAAGATAAGTTTGTCCCAGTGGAACAAGGAAATGATTGTATGAAAAGAGAACCATGGGTGACAAAACAAGTCAGGCAACTAGTCTAGAGGAAGAAGAAACCATATATTAGATATAGGAAGCAGGAAACAGGAAGGGCTCATGAGAACTATCTGGTAGCCAGGAAGGAGTTTAAGAAATAACATAGGAGAGCTTGAAGTGGTCATGAGAAGGCCTTAGCACGTAGAATTAAGGAGAACCCAAAGGTGTTCTATGAGTATGTGAAGGACAGAAGGATGATGAGAATGAAGGTGGGACTGCTAAAGGATAAAGGAGGCAAAATGTGCCCGGAGACAGTGGAGGTTGGGGAGGACCTAAATGAATACTTTGCTCAGTATTCACAAGAGAAAAGGACTTTAATCAGTGTGAGGTTGAAATTGAACAGGCCTGTGTGCTGGACAATGTGGAGATTAAGGAAGTATAAGTGTTGGTCTTCTGAAAAACATCAAGATTGATAAGTCCCCGGGGCCTGATGCAATATCCCCCAGGTTGCTGTGGGAAGTGAGGGAAGAGATAGCTGGAGCAAAAGCTATAATCTTTGAGTCCTCTGGCCACAGGGGATGAGCTGGAGGATTGGAGAATGACAAATGTAGCCTCCTTGTTTAAAAAAGGTAATTGGGAGAACCCTGGGAATTATGGACCAGTGAATCTTATGAAAGTGAAGTGCAAACTAATGGAGAGGATTCTTAAGGATAGGATCTAAGAGCATTTGCTAAAGTACAGTCTATTCAAGGTTAATCAGCATGACTTTGTGAGGGGAAGGGCGTGCCTCATGAGCCTAATTGAGATTTTTGAGGAGGTAACAAAAAAAGTTGATGAGAGTAGGGTAGTAGATGTGGTCTACATGGATTTTAGCAAGACATTTGATGAGATACTCATTCAGAAAGTCATGAGGCATGGGATCAGTTGAAGCTTGGCTGTGATTTTTTAAAAATTGACTTGTAGGAAGAAAGCAGAGAGTATTAGTGGAAGGAAAGTATTCTGCCTGCAAGTCGGTGACTAGTGGAGTGCCGCAAGGATCTGTTCTGGGACCCCTGCTCTTTGTGATTTTTATAAATGACCTGGACGAAGAGGCGGAAGGATGGGTCAATAAATTTGCAGATGACAGGAAGAATGGAGGCGTTGTGAATGGATCTGAAGTTTGGCGAAGGTTACAAGAGGATGCAGAGTTGGGCAGAAAAGTGGCAGATGGATTTCAGTTCAGATAAATATGAGGTGATGCATTTTGGAAGGACAAACCAGATGGCTGAGTGCAGGGTTAATGGTCAGTTATGCAAGAGTGTGGTTGAACAGAGGGATTCTAGGGTCCAAATCCATACATCCCTCAAGGTCACCGCACAGGTTGATAGGATGGTTAAGAAGGCCTAAGCGATGCTGGGCTTCATTAATAGGGGGATTGAGTTCAAGAGTATAGAGGTCATGTTGCAAATATATAAATCTCTGGTGAGACCACACTTAGAATATTGTGTTCAGTTCTGGTCACCTCATTTTAGGACACCTCATTATAAGAAAGATGTGGAAGCTCTGGAGAGGGTGCAGAGGAGATTTACCAGAATGTTACCTGGATTGGAAAATAAGTCTTATGAGGCAAGGTTAGCAGAACTGGGACGTTTCTCTTTGGTGTATAGAAGGATGAGAGGAGTCTTTTTTTAAAATTTTATTTATTTTTTTCAAATTGCACACAAAAAAATTATTATTCCCCCTCCCCCTCCCTCCTATAACACAAAAAAAACCACTAAAAATCCTTAAAATAAAAACTTCCCCCAATCCCCCCTCCTCCCAAAAACTTACAACAAAAATCAATATTCCCTGATTGGTGTGCCAAACTTATTACAATTAAAGCCATACATTTCAAATATAATCCCTTCAAATCAATAAAGAATAATTGTTTCTCACATTATATGTTAATTTTTCTAAATACAGAGAAGATTGTAATTCATTATGCCATCTTTGCAAATTTACTTGTACATCATTCTTCCATGTAACAGCTATACATTTTCTTGCTACTGCTAAAGCTAACTTTAAGAAAGCTAGGATGGGAGGAGACTTGATAGAGGTCGACAAGATTATGAGAGGCATTGATAGGGTGGACAGCCAACACCTGTTGCCGAGTCTGGAATCAGCAAACACCAGAGGACATCTGTACAAAGTTAAGGGAGGGAAATACAGGGGAGACATCAAGGATCGGTTTTTTACAGAGAGATTTGTGGGTGTCTGGAAAGTCTTGCCGGGGATGGTGATGGAGGCTGAAACATTTAGGGCTTTTAAGAGACTCTTAGATATATGGATGAAAGTGAAATAGAGAGTTATGGAGTAGAGAGGGTTTAGTACTTTTTTAAAGGAAGGCATATATAGGTCAGCACCACATTGAGGGCTGAAGGGCCTGTACTTTACTGTATTGTTCTATGCTCAATGTGCCATAATTCCTGCATTTGACATTGCTGAACTCTGGAAAACATAGGGGTGAAATGTCTGATAGCTAGTGCTTTTCATACCCATGAGTGGAAATCTCCACAGTCAGCTGGTTAGTTAACAGGATCTGCAATTTGTATTACACATACAGTATTTCAGCCTTAACATCTCATTATTTCTAAGAATTTGCCATATTTGCACATTAATTGTGAATTAAGCATGCATCAGAAAATTTAAATGATCATTAATACCACGAGTATTGTGTTTAATAATCTGATCATTGGTAATACAGTGTTGGACTCCACAGTTTAAATGGACTATTTAAACTACAGAGACCCAATATTTAAGGTAGTAAAATTTTCTTTGCTGTTTGATTTATTTCTAATTCACAAAACTTATTTGACTCAAATTTCAACAAATAAAGATTGATCAAGGTAGTTAATAAGATTCCAAATGTCTCATTGCTTGCATCACAAAACCAGCTCACACTTCCAGGATGTTACCAAGCAAGCATTCTTGACTTAAATGGAACAAATGGAAATTCAATTAACAAGGAACTTCCTGAGATATCCTGCTTCATAAAATGATCCAGTGTAATAAGTCCAACTATAGTTGAAAAGAATATTACATGCTACATTTCAGCTGCTGGAAGAATTCAGGTGCAATAGACAGCACTCGACCCCATCATCTGCAGAAATTTACTGCACTTGACCCCATCATCTGCAGAAATGTACTGTACTCGACCCCAGCATCTGCAGAAATGTACTGTACTTGACCCCAGCATCTGCAGAAATGTACTGCACTTGACCCCAGCATCTGCAGAAATGTACTGCACTCGACCCCAGCATCTGCAGAAATTTACTGCACTCGACCCCAGCATCTGAAGAAATGTACTGCACTCGACTCAATTATCTTCAGAGGTGTACTGCACTTGATCCCAGGATCTAAGAAGTGTACTGGACTAGACCCCAAAATGTACTGAAGTGTACTGCGTTCAACCCCAGGATCTAAGATGTGTACTGCACAACCCTAGCATCTACTGAAGTTTTTTTTAAACTTAGACATACAGCACTACTATAACAGGCCAATTTGACGTTACAAGTCCATGCCAGCCAATTTACACCCCATTAACCTACACCCCAGTACATTTTTGAAGGCTGGGAGGAAACCGAAACCCCCAGAGAAAACACACAGACACGGGGAGAACGTACAAACTCCTTACAGACAGCACTGGATTCAAAACAAGGTCCGGTCCTGATCGCTGGCACTGTAAAGGTATTGTGCTAACCGCTACGCCAACCGTGCCACCCTTGACCATACTGCACTTGACCCCAGGATCTAAAAATTGTACTGCACTCAGCCCCAGTATCTACAGAAGTACAGAAGTGTACTGCACTCAGCCCCAGCATGTACTGAAGTGTACTACATTGAACCCCAGGATCTACAGACATTCTTGTTTAACACAATGAAACTTTACAATAGTTCACCAGAATTTCAGATTCAGGGATTGATGGGGAGATATTCCTCCTTTGGATTTGAAAACTTATCAGAAAAATACATCAGAAAACTATGCTCTGGGAGGAGTCACGTGATGGAGTAGTGGCCGGACGGTGAACTCCAGCCCTCTCCAGAAAAGTCGGGAAAAACAAAGGAAAACACAAAGGCACAGAAATAAAAGTTACAGAAAAGTGAGTATAAAGGTGGAAAGAAGATGGCGACAAAAAAAGAAAAATCGAAAGCAACGGTAAGAAGAGAGGAAGAGAAGACAAAGGAGGAAAAAGGTGAAGGCCTTACCTGTCCGAAGAGGCCCGCTGCGGAGAGAGAAACCCGCTCCCTCAGGTCGGTAAATAATGGACTACAAAAATGGCTCGCTGAGCCAAGTAAAAGTGCGCAACCGCGCATGCGCGAGGAATCGCGCATGCGCGATGCGAATGAAAAAAAACACACCGACGGGAGGGGGGACCAGCTGGGGAGTCGATCTCCACAGCCGGCAACGACAGCTGCAGAAAACCTGCAGCAAGAAGAGACCACAGAAGACAATAGAAACAAGAAAGAAGAGAAGGAAAGGGCAACAAAGAAACAACAGATGGCCAACCCAGAGGAAGAAGAAGAGGAAGAGTACAGTGAAATAGAAGAAGAAAAGAAAGGCAAGATAAAGAAGGTACTTTCTCTTATTAAAGGATACATGGAGTCATTTAAAGAATGGCAAACACAGGAATTTAATGATTTAAGAAAAAAAAACTATGCTCTAACAGACACAAACTTTTACCAAGTACAATTAAGAAGGGAATATCATGGGATGGGAATGTATAATTTCCTAATCAAGGATTACTAGCAGTGAAGAGTAAATCTCAGTTAATACTTCTTGCTTGAACACCATTTAGAAGAAATTTTGCATCTTCTCACTTGTCCCAGAAATTTCTTCAGCTTGATTTTCATCTGTTGAACTTTGTATCTAACAATCGGTGTAACAATGTAACTCATAGTCTAAAGAGCTAATTGGAGATGGAAATGCCATAGGGAGTCCAGCAATTAGCAGATGACTATGGACAGGAACTATGGACCAGCCCAACCAATCAATAATCATTCCACTGAGAACTAATAATGGAGGGGAGCTCATCTAGGACAGAAAGATAGTCAGTGCCTACTCAAATAATACTTTGAGGATCTCATCCATCAAACCTCTATATTTAATCAAGTGTCCTTGCTTCCATCTCACAAGCACAACTTGCTGGAATCTCACACTACCCAGGAATGAGGCTGAAAGCTACTGGTGGAAATCCATGACCTTATCGCCCTCATCTGAAACATGAGAGGCTGTAAAAAGAGAGGCATCCAATTGTGGGAACATAGTGTCTCACTGCCTCAGGGAAAGTCATCATGCTTCATCCTTATCTGCCTCCTTCCAGTAGCTAAGGAGATCTTCCCAAGGTCACAATTACAAATTCTGTCCATAAAAAAGTAAAATTCACTTTATCGCCAAAGCAAGAGGGCATTGTTTTAAGGTGAGAGGCAGCAGTTTAAAGGGGGTAATAAGGGTGAGTTTTATGACTTTGAGAATGTTTGATATCTGGAACCTGCTGCCAGAGAAGATGGTGGAATCATGCATTTACTGCATTTAAGAGGGATTTAGACAATCACTTAAATAGGTTAGGCATAGAAGAATATCAAAGTCAAAGTTCAGATTTATTATCAGAGTACATGCATAACATCCCATATGACCTTGATATTCTTTTTCCTGAGACCAGGCAGAATTTCAACTATAATATGTTTGCAAGAGAGAGAAGTATAAGCAAGAAAGCAGTGCTAACAAACTGTGCCATGCAGAAAATAAATATTCAATAATAAATAATATGAAAAATAAGAGTCCTTCAATGAGTCCCTGGTTGAGTTTGTACTTAGGAGTCTGATGGTGCAGTGTAGCAACTGTTCCTGAACCTGATGATATAAATCTTGTGGCACCTATACCTCATTCCTGATGGCAGCAGTGAGAACTGAACATGTCCTGGATGGTCTGGCTCCTTGATGTTTGCAGCTGCTCTCTGACACCAGCGTTCCATATAGATTTTCTCGTAGGTGGGGTGGGGGGGGGGGGGGGAGTTTTACCGGTGATGTAACTTTTGCAGAACTTTCCACTCAGAGATATTGTGCCCCCATACCAGGCCAGCATACTTTCCACTACACATCTGTAGACATTTGCCAAGGTTTTCAATGTCATACCAAACCTTTGCAAACTTCTGAGAAAGGAGAGGAGCCAACATGCTTTCTTCACGATGGCATTCATGTGTTCATTTTAGGAAAGGTCCTCCAAAATAGTGACGCAAGAACTTAAATTTGCTCATCTTCTCCACCTCTGATTCTCTAATGATCACTGGATCATGCATCTCTGGTCTTCCCTTCCTAAAATCCACAATTAGCTCATTGGTTTTGGTGACATTGAGTGCAAGGTTGTTATTGGTGCACCATTCAATTAAGTTTTCAATCTCCCTCCTCTACACTGACTCATCACCCCCTTTTATACAACCTACTACCATGGGATCGTCAGCAAATTTGTAGATGGTGTGTCGTCATCCGGACCCACACAGTCATAGGTATAAAGTGAGTATAGCAGGGGGCTAAGTAAACAACCCTGTTGTGCTTGTAAAAGCAAAGATCTTTTTAGTTTAGATTGATGTTGATTAATATGTTAAATACAACTTGGTTAATGCTTATGCTGAGACAGCCTGGATGAAAAATTTCCAACAGTCCTGTTTATCTCTAGAATCAAGTGACTTACAAGAGTTAAGGGAATTGAAACTGTAAAAAAAATACCTGAGAAGAGGGGGACATGTCTGTGTGATTGGACCAGAATATTGCGCAACATGTAGATGGACATTGCATAGCTTAACGCTGATGGATTATGCATGCTACCTCAGAGGTGACTGTATGATTGGAGAGCTCTTCAATCTTCTATAGAGGTGATAGACCTCCCACAGACCTGTGTATCAAAGAAAAGTCTTTCATTCCTCAGGAGATTAACTCCTGATTGGATGAGTACCCTAGAACCTGGATCGAGGATCAACACTGATCCTCTGCAAATTTGCCAAGCCAACCAGGAGTCTATTATCTCGGCAAGACCGTGGAAGGAGGCTGTCAGACTGCAGAGTTCCTCTGGTAGGTAACCGGCCAAATTAGGATAAGGTAAGCAGACATCTTTTACGAAGAAGTATTGTATTGTCCAGTGGTTCTGGATACAGTCTTGTGTGAGTGGCATACATCTGTGGGTGAGTGTATAATAGAAGATTCAAAAAATTAGGAGTCAAGTTGAGGAATGATCGGCTGAGAGACATATATTAAAATTTAAGGGGTTTTAAACGTGAAAAGTGGAATAATATATGATATCAGATAAGATATGATGAAAAGAATAGTGAAAAATCATAAGAGAGGGAAAGAGGACTGTGCCTGTCACACCAGGAACTGGAGGCTGCCATTTGTGGACTGTGCCCGCCACACCAGGAGCTGGAGGCTGCCATTTGTGGACTGGGCCGCCACACCAGGAGCTGGAGGCTGCCATTTGTGGACTGGGCCGCCACACCAGGAGCTGGAAGCCGCCATTTGTGGACTGTACCTGCCACACTGTGAACTATAGGCTGCCATTAGAGTAGCTCCACTAGGATGAATCGTGACCTGTAGGCTGCGATTCGTGGCTGTACTTACTACTGAACTAACCCAAGAGGTGAATTAGGGGCTGTGCCCAACTCTGAACTAGCCTTAGAAAAGAGGCTAATCATGGGCCGCATAGAAGCTGCGAGCAAGGAGACGTCCTTCCCAGAACTATCTGCCACAGAACTAACCCAAAAAAAAGTAGAAAGGAGAAAGAAAGGGAGAGAGATAAAAGAGAACACAGAATGAGAAAGGGTGAAGTTGAATTTTTGAGGGATAAGATACGTCAGAAAGGCCTTACAGAGTAGGTGGGGGCTGATAACCCTCTGTACATGATTTGAGAAGAGAGTCTACACTACAAAGCCTTGAAAAGATTTAATTATAATGGAAGGAATTCAGAAAAAGGCAGAACTGGTAACTGCCGCCGAGCACTCGCAGAGTTTGTTCCAGATAGACTATGGCCAGATAATGAAAAAGTGGAGGAAAGGGACAAAGATCCGAACCCTTGGCAAGAGAACAACACAGTCAGCCTGATACATATTCAGTGCATCAACACCATCCTCTGCAACAAGGAAGCCAATGCCAGAATTGACCAAAAGACTAATTAAGTGGAAGGGTGAATTCCAGCGTGTGTGAGGTACGTGTAGGGCAGACAGAGCTGCAAGTCTAAATGATGGAACATCCATAAACAATGAAGAGAAACAAATGCCACTGTTTCCGTCGGCCCCTGCCTCTACAGCAAATCCAGAGCAACTACCACCCTCCACCGCCCCAGCGCGATCAGAAGAACCAAGAGCAACTTCAGGATATTATGTAGCCCAACTCCCAGAGGCTGAACTGATCACACATGGAAAACAGAGCATTTGAAGACCAGAAGAAAACTGCAAAAGACATTCACACCGAGACTTCAATACTGTGGGAAACCTTTGATTCCGTTCAGCAGAGAAAGAGGGATTTGTTACCATTCTTAGACAGAAAGACATTGAAGATACAAACCTGTGGTGTATTACAGCACACGCATAGACTCAGTTGAGAGAGAACTGCATCCATGTGAGAGAAGGTAAGCAGTAGCTGCATTTGCAGCGGAAAAGGCCACTCCACTAACAGCTGGACATGAAGTTACACATGATGTATCGCAGACAGTGGAAGCGCTATTAAGCAGAGGAAAATCCTCTCATGCACCACAGAGTAAAGAAACTGCAAGATGCCTGCTGACACAACTGGGACTGGCAATTGTGAAATGTAAGAATGTCAATCCGGCAGAATTAATGATGACATCAGACAATGGAACATGAATGGAAGGCCTTTGTGGACCAAGACTTCTGAGCCAGAGATGATCTGTATATAGACCCCCTGCAAGTATCAGACAGGGTGTTGTTCACGGATGGATCATCCTTTATCAACCAAAGGACAGGGGTGAGAAAGGCCAGATATGTAATCATCAAACAGACACCTGGGATTACTGGCCTATTGGAAAACAAAGCACTGAGTTCAGGCAATAGCATACAGCTGCTCTTAGCACTGGCAGAGGGCAAAAAAACTTTGTGCAGAGCAAAAAGCCAGCATCTACACTGATTTCCCTTATGCCTGGGAGGTAGTCCATAACTGTGGTGTGGTTTGGGTTAGGAGAGGGTTCCCTGCAGGAGGAAACCCTGTTAGAAGCATGCATGAAGATAGAGAATTGCTTGAGGCAATGAAACTTCCCTTCATATTGGCAGTGGTAAAATATGCAGCACAAATAAGAGGCACTAATCCAGCGTCCACTGATAATGACCATGCCAACAAGGCTGCTGAACACTGGTAGGTGTACTGGCCTCTGGCAAATCAACCAGCACTGGTAGAAGTAAAAGAGGGTCCTCGGCAGAATTGGACTGAAGCACCACAGGCCACGATAATTAGTGAGAAACAAGATTGGGAAAGCAAAAGGTGCACCCTGGGAACATCAGTGGACAAAATATGACAGGAAAATTTGTGGTGCTGAGCTTGATAGTACAGGAAATTTTCAGAGCAGCTCATGGAGTGAGCCACTCTCCAAGGGGGGAGATGATTAATACAATTTAGAACCATTGGTTAATACCAAAAATTGACTGATCATGTGAATAGTGCAACCTTGAGATGCTAAATTTGTGGGGAAACAAACATAAAGAAAATAATTCCTACCACACCAGGCTCTATGCCACCACCAATAGGTCCATTTACTCACCTGGTTATGGACTACATAAACACGGTTGATCACACGGAAGGACAGCGTTACTGCCTAGTGATAATTGATGGGTTCTCGAGGTAGGTTGAAGCGTTTCCTACTACTGCACATTCTGACACCAAAAGAGTAGCAAAAGCACTTGCGAGGGAAATCTTTCCAAAGTTTGGAGTATGTCAGACATTCAGCGGTGATAATGCACCGCATTTTTCAAACAAACGTACAGAAACATTATGTAAAGTTTGGGAAATAGACAGAAATGTTTTTCTATGTATCATCAACAATCAACCAGCGGAGTAGAAAGGTGCAATGGCAGCTGGAAAGCCAAAATAGCAAAAGTCTGCAGACAAACAATTTGAAATGGGTGCAGTGCTCACTGTTACCCTTCATAGCCATGAAGATCAGTAGAAATAGATATATTCATTTAACTCTGTAAAGAGCGATCAATAACCACAAGCAGACTCGAAACAAGCTATTAAAGGCTTTAATAGCCTGAAACATCAAGCACATCTTTACATGCTGCTGGCCCGAATCCAAGGCTGGTATAGAAGGAGGAGACTAGGGCTATTAGCCTTTATTGGGAATTTTACGAGTTAGGGAAGAGTTACAGGGTCAGAGTTCAGCCAGCCTGTACAGTGTAGTGAGGTCACTACCATGTTTCAAGTTAGTGAAAGTTAGTGGAGAGTGATATCAAAGCCAATGGCCAAGCACAGTAGCACTTACAAGTGTTGGAACAAGACCTAGGAATGTACTTGAAGGAACTAATTTTGGCTGTCAGATCTGTTGATTCCCAGGTACAGAAAACACAAGGACCCCCAGTGGAAGACACCAAACTTCAGGTGAATGCCAAAGACTTTGTGTACGTGAAGAAATTTACAAGACAATGGAAACAGCCGAGGCAAGTCAGTCCATTCCAGGTGATCTTGTCGACACCCACTGCAGACAAGATAAAGGAGACAGGGCCATCCATTGCCAGAGTCCCACCTGACAGGGAACCAAAGGAGAAGAAAGAAAAAGGCTGCAAGAATAACAACTCTGCAGAAATGAGAGATAATGCTTAAATCTGTGCATTTTGTTTCATAACCTCTGTTTATTGCTCTTATTGCATTTACAAGGGGGCCCAAATAGAGAAAGGGAAATAGAGAGCCCAAATAGAGAAAGGGAAAAAAAGGGACAGAATGGTATTCCTGGGGTTTAATGCAAAAAAAGAAGCTTCCATTTTAAATGGAGAAAGAACAGCTGGTGGGGATTTACAAAGTGGTTGAAGAAGGGAACCAGAGGGAATAAAACAGCACTTATGGTTGGCCAGAACCTGAAACAATGGAAATTCATATTTACACTGAAGCTAAGGATCTCAGAATGTAGCAAGGACCACATAACTACACTTGGGCATTATCACTTTAAGTGCCATAGCTTTGGCATTTTCTCAGCAGCTTTCTCTGCTTTCTGTAAGGCCCTTAGGAAAACATGCATATCACATTTTTGGCAGCCAAATGTTGCACAATGCAAGGACATGTTGAATATTATGGCACAGAATATGCGACATCGTGTATCAATACTACCTGAACTAAAGCCCACCTCATGATAGAACCTCACAATAATGAGAAAGGTGTACTTGCCGAATTCTTGGAAACACGAGCATCCTGTATGTTTCTCCAATCTATAGGTAACAGTGGCAAAGGACAACATATGGGCATGTCCACTTGCAATCAAGTGAAAACACAGAAATGCTGGAGAAATTCAGCAGATCTTGTAGCATCCATAAAGAAAAGATGCACTACCGACGACGTTTCAGGCCTGTGGTGAAAAGTGAAGAATGGGAGGGGAAGGAGTACAGACCAACAGATAAAAGGTGTTAATTGGATATGATAAGAGGACAGGAGAAAGGAAAGGTGAGAATTGATTAGGGAAGGAGGGGTTACTTTTGGATCTGTTAAAGGAGACTAGGGGAAAGGGGAAGAGAGAGACAGAGCTAGAGGAAAGGAGGTATAGGGAAAGATGGGGTGGGTTAATGGAAACTGGGGAAGTCAATATTAATGTCATTCAGTTAGAAGGTGCCCAGACAGAATATGAGGTGTTGTTCCTCCATTTGTAAATAATCTCAGACCAGCGGTGCTTAAACCCAGACAGAATATGAGGTACTCTTCCTCCAATTCGTGGGTAATCTCATTCTGGCAATACATAAGACCATGGAGAGATGTCAGCAAGGGAATGGGGCAGGGAATTCAAATGTGTGGCCACTGGAGATCCCCACTATCAAGGACATGATGACCCAAAGGACTCATTTCTGTGGTGTACAACTCAGTTTCTATGCGGCATCAAGCACAATGAAATTCTTTTTGACCTTAAACACACCGATTGAGTAATATTACGGAGCATCCCTTTCAAATTAGCAAGCATGCCATGATCTTAACTAATGAGTTTACCATGACCCAGTGAGGCTCAGCTAGGTCCAGAAGGGTGGACAATAGCTTCTCCATGCCTGACACAGGTCCCTGAAAATAATCCTTCTATTCCATTTTCCATCATTTGAAGAGATTTCCCAGAGGCAGATGAAAATATTTTAAGGATGTTTTCAAAGTCTTGTTGAAAAAATATGACATTTGCAGTGATTCACAGGAATTCCTGGCTCATGGCCACTTAAGATGTAGAACAAACAATTCTTTCTAAACCCCATTCCTGCCTACATAGCAAACAGTACCTTGTTTAAAGAATCGAAGTATAAGTGAAAAAAAGGAAATAAAATGTTCAAAATACTCACCAGGTATTTGAGGAGAGAGATATGGATTTAACACTTACATCGGTTCTAAGCGTAATCACACTGAAAATATTTACTCTGTTTCCCTCTCCACAGATGCTGCTTGGTCCACTTTATCCCCAATGTGTTTTGTTTTTATTTCAGATTCTCAGTCAATACCTGTAGCATTTTGCCCTTGCATTACAAGAAAAGGGGAATGCAGAGGTCCAATGTTTGCAGCTAAAATGTTAATCCTATTGAAATTAGTCTTGTGAAGATGTACTTTTACAAGGAACGTCTGAAAAAATATTCAAATGCTGGCAAAACAGGCATTAAATTTGAACTTGAAGACAGAGAGCTGCACATCTTTTTTTGGAGGAAAGTTGTGCTTGTGTTGTCTTTCTTCCCGAATAGTTTCCATAGACTAGATGCAAACTTCCTTCTAAATTATGTGAAACTTACATCAACAAAAGTTTAGACTTACAAATTTACTTTATTTCATTTTTTTTAAATGCCTAAAGGCAATTAAATAACCAAACAGCAAGGATCTTGTGACACTTTCCTAGTTGTGATAAAAAGAACAGAAGGCAGGGTTTAGCATCAGAACTATGCGAAGTTCTTGGCATGTCCTGATCAGGAAATTATCATTGGAGCCACTTGGCCAGACCCCCAGACTCTTCCACCATTTCTTAGTACTGAAGTCAGATTGCATTAATTCGCCTGTGACTCAATGCTGGAAAAATAGGATGCAGAACTGTGGGTTCTCTTTGCAGCCATTACTGTTTAATGGAGCATAAACATAACCAAGCTGGACTTAATTGAGTGATAGCCTGAAGGGATAAACTAATTTTCATCTACATAACACCTTTCACCCATTCAACATCTCATAAACTGTTTCATAAACATACTTTGCTGTTTTGGAATCATTATTCTTATGGATAGCAACCTTATCAGTCAGTTTGCACACATAGAACAAAGAACAGTCTTGGTGATGTTCATTTGGAGCATAAACATTGGCCTGGAAATCAGGATATCGCTCAAAGAGCACCGCTGAAATTTGTGCATTTTCCTAATCCACCAAACATGGTCTTGGTTAGAGATCAGAACCACTTCGGTTCAACAATATGATACCTCTCTTTTAAATTTCGCTCTTCTCTCCACAAACACCATTCTGACCCCTCACCCATTTTACCTACCTTTTTCAAGGTCTGGAGCCCAACTAATCATGTCCTCAAGGTGACATTACCTGAGCTCATAGATATAGATTATGTAGATGACTGGCATATCAATGAGTTATAAGCTCCTCCGTTCATGTGTAATGGAGATTTGAAAACAAGGTCTCAATAAATATATTCCAGTTACAAACCACAATAAGTCAGAAAATATTTTCCATAAAACAAATATTAAATTTAAATTTTCTTTTCAAACTAACCAAATGACTCATCCTATTTCCGATCAGATCTGATTCCTTACCAAACTTGTCATGGTTTAAGATTAGAATCACTAAATTTCAACAATATTGCTGTGTCTCATTTAAATTTCATTCTACTAATCCTTTCATGTTTATTTTCTCCTTATTTATGAATCCTGTTGCATCAAATCATTGCATCTTTTTCCCTGCTTAAATCAATGTTTGAATGCAGTTTTCCTCCTAATGGGACAGAAAACACAGGACAACTTTTTTTTTCAAAAGGTTTGCTTCCTGGAAAAAAAAGGCATTATGATAGACAACTTCAAGCTGAACCCAAAGATAAGTTCTAATTGCTGTATCACGTTGGAAGTTGGAGAACATTAAATTATTTTTTATTGAATTTAGCACATTTAATCGCATAATGACTTCCAAGTACCTCTGAATGAAGCTCTCAGGTTGAATGCACATGTTGCATAACTAATGTGAGAAGCCAAGGGTTTCCCTTGGTCACCAGTTTTACAACCGAAGTAGAGCTCATAGGCATTCTTAATAAGTGCAGTATGCCTTGAACATATACTCATCACAAATGTAACAGAATGTTACACAATTGTTGCAGCATTGACAAGACACTTCTTGAAAATAATAATTGCTATTGTTAAGTACATTCACTATGCTATTGCCTGAAGAACATGTGAAACAACATGCATTCAATCATATATCAAAGTAATGCACAGCATCTGTATATGGGAGCTGCCTTTATAGCCTGTTTTCATCTATCCTGACTAATCATGGCCAGGCCTAAGACAACATTTCCATAACATCTGCACTGAGTGCCTGTCCAGGCATGCTTGGACTGACTAAAACAGCTTGTTTTGTGGAAAATATACTAATAGGCTTAAAATATGAAAGGAAATTACAAAAGAAGGTTATATCTAAAAATGTTACGTGATAGGAAAATTTGACAGGTTGATTTTGGTGATCAACAGACCAAAACTATAAAATATACCCAAAAGTGTTCAGAAAGCAAAATCTTCATTGTCCAGTGAATTTGCTATGGTAAGAATTTTACCAACATCAACAGTCCACATTGCATTAGGTGCTTTATTGTCAAAATAATTGAAATTAACTGCAGGAGAATTCCCCTAATCTGATAATCATCTGTATGCTGAAATAACCTCAGAAATTTGATCTTTGGGGCACCCATCAATGAAATTGTAAAAGGTAAGGAGAGCTGTAAAGCTTTTCATGAACAATCAGTGAACATCAATGGAAATAATTTCAAAATGTGGCAAACCCGAGCAGAGGAATCATATTTAATAATAAAAACAATGAATCAAATGCTTGTGTAAGGAGAAGGCAAAAACAAAGCACTACATTCTCAGATCTGTCCAACACTTTTAAGCCCTACACTTATTATCAGAAAAGAATTAATCAATGTGTTGATGTGTTCCCATTATTTTTGCTGACTTCAATAATAAACATTTTTTTAATTGCATCTGAATTTATTTGGATGATTGCTTAATATCTTAAACAGTGCAATGCCTGACCACATGGTGGCAGGATTTGGCAACATGATACCAATATACTATGGCAACAGATGAAAACACAACTGAGGTTCCAATATTTGTGCAGTATGTGTTGCAGAATAAATGCTTCCCAATAATATCCTGTGATATTTATTAAATTGCAAACGTTTGAACTTTCTGATTGCTGAATGTAACAGCAGGCAGTCACCACAATCACCTTCCTTCCTATTCACTGATGACAACAGCACCATCGACAAATTTGTTGACGGTACCTCAGTAAAGGGCAGTATAAAAAGGGGCGGTGAGTCGGCATACAGGAGGGACATTGAAAACTTGGCCAAATGGTGCACCAACAACAACCTCACCCTCAATGCCACCAAAACTAAGGAGCTGATTGTTGACTTAAGAAATGGGAAACCAGAGGTATACAAACCAGTGATCATTGGGAAAATCAGAGGTGGAGAGGGTGAGAAAATTTAAGTTCTTGGGAGTAACTATCTCAGAGCATCTTTCCTGAACCCAATGCACTAAAGACCTTGAGAAGAAAGCACATCAGCGCCTCTATTTCCTCAGTAGCTTGCGGAGGTTTGGTATGACATTGAAAACCCTGGCAGATATGTGCTGACCGTCTGCATCACAATATAGTATGGAGGCCCCAATACTCCTGAGTGGAAAGCCCTGCAAAAGGTAGTGGACACAGCCCAGGACATCACAGGCAAATCCCTCCTCACCATTGAGAACATCTATAAGGAATGCCGTTGTCGGAGACCAGCAGCAATTATCAAGGATCTGCGCCACCCAGCACACACTGTTCTCACTGCTACCGTCAGGAATGAGGTATAGGGGCCATAAGACTTGCAGCAGTAAGTTCAGGACCAGCTGCTACCCCTCCACCATCAGACTCCTCCACAACAAAAACTCAATCAGGGACTCCTTTAAGGTCTCTTACTTTTGCACTTTATTGATTTTTTTCTCTCTGTTGCACAGTCAGTTTGTTTACATTTGTTATCTATTTACAGTTCTTTATTTGTTTACATGTGTACATTGAGTGCAGTTTTTCTGCCTCGCCTGCAGGAAAAAGAATTTCAGGGTTGTTTGTGATGTACTCTGACAATAAATCTGTGATCTGAAATGATATATTTTATGCCATTTTCAGCCTTCTTTACACTTTCAAGGATAATGATAGTTATACACATTAGATCATTGTTTGAATCTTATTCTAAGTGTGATTAAGCAGATAAATCAGCACATTTTATAATCACACAATATTAGATCTGAGAATGTTGTATATATCGCACAGTACAGGCACTTCATACTCCACTTCAATCTAATCCTTTCCTATCTCATAGCCCACACCCCCTCATTTCTTTTACATCCACATACCAATCAAAGAGCCTTTTAAATGTCCTTATTGTACCAAGTTCTACCATCACCCCAACAATACATTCCAGGCACCCCACCACTCTCTGTGTAAAAAGCTCACCTCTGATGCCTCTCCCCAAAACTTTCCTCCACTCACCTTAAAACAGCTGTCCTCTGGTATTTGCTGTTTTTGCCCTGTGAAAAGGTGCTGTCTGGTCACCCAATCTGTGTTTCATAATCATATACACCTCTACTAAGTAAACTCCATCACTCCAAAGGAAAAGCCGTAGCTTGGTCAACCTTGCTTCTTAAGAAATGTTCTCCAATCCAGGCAACGTCCTGATAAATCTTCTCTGCATCCTCTCCAAGCTTCCACATCCTTCCTATAATGAGGCAACCAGAACTAAATGCAACTCACTTGAGTTTTTATAGCTGCAACATTACTTTGTGGCTCTTGAACTCAATCCCCCAACAAATGAAGACTGCCACACCAATCACCTTCTTATCTACCAAATTAACTTGTGCAGCAACTTTGAAGGATCTATGGATATGGACAGCATGATCCCTCCATTTCTCCACATTGCTAAGAATCTTTTTAACTTTTATTGACCTTTCTCTATCCATGATGTAATAAACAGCACCATAGTTACTGATCACTTGAAAAGTAAGCTCTTGGATGTGATAGCAGGAAGCCTGCAAAAGATGTAAACAACATGTGTAAATATGTGAGAACAACAGAAGGTCACTGGTCCCTCAATCTAGTCCACTCTTCATGGCAGTTTCCATTCATCCTCTACACCCCATACCTCATCGTTCTCTTGCAGTTTGAATTTCTGCCATTCTTTGTCTTGGATGTATTTACTGATTGGCTCCACGTCCCTCTGGGATAAAGAATTCTGCAGTCATGTCCCTCCAAGGAAGGAAATTTCTTATCGCCAATTAATCTTACTTTGAAATGATATTTCACTGGGAAAAAAAATCTTCTCATCATCCATTTGACAATTACCCTCAGAATTTGTATGCTTCCATTAGTTCATTCTCCTTTGCTCCAATAGGTAATGGTCCAGGTCTCTGACCCTCAAAGTGAATTTGAAAATGTGTCATACTGTGTCCTACCTGAGACTTCATTATGAGATTATTTATTAACCCAGTCTCCTTACACAATGCCAGATCTATATGTAGCCTGTTCTCTGGTGAAGTAAAAACACAAAATGCTGGAGAAGTTCAGTAGGTCAAATAGTGTCTTTTATGTAGCAAAAGTAAAGGTACATAACCCTTCATCAAAGTATGAGTACATAACCAACGTTTTGGGCTTGGTGAACTCCTCAACATATTGCACTGTACAACTTATGAATTCATTCTCAAGGCTACTCTTGCCAATTTAATTTGTTCAATCTATATAATTATGAAATAGTCCATGAATATTGTACTACCTTTTTTAAAGGCCCCAATATTTGTCCAGAGAAGGTCTGGTGGTCAATTTATGATGTTACCTCCATAGCTGTGTCTGAAATATTGTACATATTATAGTTATTAATCCAGATAATGCTAATAAATGCCAGCAGTTCCAAACAGACCCATCAGCATTTGCTAGTGTAAGTAACAGCTATTGTTGGAGTCTCAAACATTAGTCATCAAATTGGAAAGATCCAACTTGCTCACAGTTAACTAAAGCTAGATATGTTGATAGGCCTCATTCAAGGAAACTCCCAATTCCAAGAATTTCCAGTTTTTACAACAGGAAATCAGTTTACCTTCACTGCACCAGTTTAGACAATGAAAATTGCAGGGCTGTGGGAAAGATAAGGAGTGTGTCAGTCCCATTTAATAATATAATTGTGTATTATTTAGTCCTGATGTAGAGTCATAACCCAAAATGTCAACAATCCTTTTCCCCTTGATCAACTGAGTTTCTCTAATAATTTTTTTTTGGATTGTGTACAATTTAATGTTTTTATTGATTTAAAATTATTTGTTTATTATTTTGAATTTCTTAAAGTTTCTAAGTTTTAATATACTTTTAAAATTTTTGAGTATCAAAAATGTTGCAGGAATATTATAAAATCCTCAAGGTTTTAACAGTTAACAAAGCTGGTAGCAAGATTTTTCATGCTGTCAAAGTTTTGAGGGAGGTTTTGGGATGAGGCTCATTGTATAATGCCCTGCTGCAGCGCTGAGTTTCATTTCTGGACTCCAGAATGCTTCAAGTTTGGCCTCTGCAACCAGACCAGCAAATTAGGGCATAATTGATGCCAGTAAAAGCTAGGCTATTTTGTCTGTGATCTGGTGGTATCGTTCCTTCAATTATTACCATTTGCTTTTTTTTGACCAACATTCATTTCCTCCTCTCTCAAGAGATATTCACTTTCTATTGGCTCTTCATTGATAATGCAATAATTCTTGATGCTTATATACAGCAGGTTGAGGGAAAGTGATTATAACTGTTGCGTCCAATATCCCTCGCTTCCAACACTTTCACTTTCTAAGTATTCTCGTTGTGTTATTTGATGAAATAACATGGAATTTTGTTCCTGTTCCTTTTTTTTTAATGCAAAAGATCATTGCGTTACATTGCAGTTAACGAACAGGAAGACAGAATCTCTCCATTAGAACACCAACATATTTTTATTTCAATAAAATGAGATGAAAATACTCCTTCAGAAACAAATGATCAGTAAATGAAAATTTTAAAAGCTGCAGATGCTGAAAATCTGAAATAAAGTATTTTCCAGCATTTTCTCTTTTTATTTTTGATTACCTTCCCATCTTACCTTCCAGCAGAGAGGATCACATTTATTCCCAGTATTTCTGATAAAATATTCCTCACATCTGCAAATGGCATTGCCATTCCTTGGTTTGTGGAGGGACATCAATTTTAATCATTTGTTTCCTTAAACATGCCCTGCCTTCAAACAATGTTTAAATCTGTCCGTAATTTCACCATTTTATAGATTTTGCCCATAACAAATGCATCGTCGATAAATTAACTCTCTATTTAGTACATGCTGTTAAATAGCTGCTTCAGGGAGCACCAGTGAAAGAATCTATTCCACTGTAGCAAAATTTTAAAAAAAGCTAATTTTATTTCATTCTTTGAAGAGGTAATAGGAATGACCTGCCTTTAGGTTCATGTGCTATATTTCAGTGAAATGATATTTTGCTTGCTGTACAATAATAGAATAAAATTGGGTATGCTTTCTATTTAGTTTCTTTTTCAGATGAACTCTTATCCCAAATTAGTTCTAAAATACCCCATGGCAGTTCAAAACATGGCAACTTTGAAGTGCTGGAAATTTGAAAACAGAATGAATTTCCTCACTTTCTGAAGTTCTAGGCCCTAAAGCATTGAGCTGTGAATTATATTGCTGATAACATTTCAGAGCCCGTATTAATTTATCTGGGATTGATTCTGTCGAATTTTTTTACTTACAATAATCTGCATTGGGCAGCCTTCAGGCAACTGTAACATGTACTGAGGAGTAGTAGACAGGAGATATCAATGAGAGATCCTGACTGGCTTACATTTAATTGAAAGGTGGTGGATTATCATTGATTGAAGAAAATGGAGTAGATTACTAAGCAAATAAGAGGTATCTGATATCCCAAGAGGAATATATGGCGAATTTCAAATGTGGGTTTATACTGTTCTGGAAAGTTCAAATTGTTGTTAAGTAAGAACTTAAGTCAATTTGAGGACTTAATTCTCTTCACAAATAACAGGCTACATATGCATTGGTTCTGACTGTGACTCCAAAAATCTATACCAAAAATGAACCAGAAAACAAGAGAGATGCATTCAATGAAACAGATGAACCAAGCAAGTAACTTTTCAACTGAAGAAAACTTCAACACATGCCAATTTCTGATAACAGGTTTTCACTGATTCTGAAATCCTCTGTAATTTATTTCCTGTCAAAACAGCAATAGTTGTCAGACATGGCAATGTAGAATATATTATCAGAAATATTGCCAGTTGTTTTCCTGATATGCTTGGACTTATTGTAGGGAATTCATCAAACCTTATGCTGTTTTGTAACTAAGCCATTACAAAAATAGTGGATTTTTTTCAAAACTAGCTGTGGATATTATTCATCTATTTAAGTAATCAAACATGAAAATTGGCAACAACCTGTGGTGAAAGTAAAAACAGTGCTGTAGAAACTCAGCAGGTCAAACAGTGTCCTTTATAGAGCAAAGATAAAGGTGCAAAACCAATGTTTTGGGCTTGAGCCCTTCAGCAAGGTACGGAAAAATGTCGGCAGGCACCTGAACAAAATGGTAGGGGGATGAGCACAGTCCAAAGGCAGGAGGTAATAGGTGGATAAGAGAGGGAGGGCACAGCAGAAATCTAGGGAGGTGGGATGACTCGGTGAATAGAGAGGGAAGGGGATGGAGAGCTAAGGGAGAGAAGACAAGAGGAAAGGGAAGAGGGAGAATGGAGAGTAGGCTAGCAGAAACCGGAGAGGCCGATGTAAATGCAGTTGGAGAGTCACCTCCTGCCTTTGGGACCATGCTCCTCCCCCTAGCCCTCCCCTGTACTATTTTGTTTGGTGCCTGCCGATATTTTTCCATACCTTTATGAAGGGCTCAAGCCCAAAATATTCGTTATGTATCTTTATCTTTGCTGTATTTATTAGCACAGTTGGCATAGCGTTTAGCGCAATGCCTTTACAGCGCCAACGATCGCGACTGGGGTTCAAATCCTACACTGTCTGTAAAGCGTTTCTAATTCTCCTTGTGTCCGCGTGGGTTTTCCCTAGGGCTCCAGTTTCCTCCCACCATTCAAAACGTTCCAGGGACATAGGTTAATTCGGTGAAAATTGGGTGGCAAAGGCTTGTGCGCTGAAATGGCCTGTTACAGTGCTGTATGTCTAAATTTAAATTTAAATTTTAAAAAATATGAAATAACACTGTTTGACCTGCTGAGTTTCTCCAGCATTGTGTTTTTAATTCATCTCTCTCGTTCCATTTATGGAAATAATTTCAATCCAACACAATGAAAAGTACTTATTTATGACTACTATCAATTCATTTCAAACATACTTCATGATGAAACTGAAAGAAATTCAACTGTGGTTTGCACTCATGATTGCTACCTCCTGCCACTGGACAGAGCCTCAAGCATGTAGAATACTATTTGTGTGATTCCCAGGAATTCAGCTGTCATCTGTGGAGCAGTACCCATAACAATTCAATGCCTTGAGAAGGAAAAGGGCAAAATAAATCAGAGCTCAAATGAGTCATTTCTTAAAATTTCCAAAACACTGCAATTATTGAAAGGGTACACATAATCATAGGACCATTGAAATGAAAGACCCTTTGCTACTTACTAAGATGTTAAGTACAGTAGAAGTCCAAAAATCCAGACCATCTAAGAATCCGGACTTCTCTAAAACTTTTCAAATTTAGCAGGCTTTTGTGTGTGTGTATGCACGCATGCGCAAGCACCACAGATGCACAGTGACAATAGGTGAACACACTTGTTGAGTTTTATTTTTCTTTAACACTGTTCATTTTGATAAATGAACCCTGCTGCATTTGGTAATGAATAAACTATCAACATTTACTTGCTCATCTCTTCTTTATTCCTTCTTAAATTTGAATTTTAAAAGAACTGCCCAAGAATCCGGAAACCCTGACCGTCACAATCTCCAAGCAGTCAGGATTTTCAAACTTCTGCTACGTGTTAATATTTTAACAATGGAAACAATCAATGATTACTCCTGCTGCCTAGTGCGAGTAGCATGGAAGTGGTTCAAGGATGATCACATATCAGACAGCCTTCATACCAATTCAGCTCTGGCCAATTCAAAATTTCAATCAATATTTTGAGTTGGGCCCTTTATCGATAATCATTGTTTGCTCAAGATTCCAGATCTTCAACTTTCATGTTTACTTAGCATTAGATAATGGGTCTCCATGCAAGTGACTATCCTAAGAATGGAGAGGTTAAAAGAATTAACACTCTACATTGGTAAATCACAAACATCTGTCGACACACTACATTGAGCTGGCTACTACAGATTAACCGGAGCAGATTTATCATTGTATTCCATTTTTCACAGAGAAGACTATTGTACCTATAAAAAGACCTTGGAGAACACTTTAACTGCATTTCAACACTTTGACACTCGCTGCAAATTAAAAAGTTGTTTTAGAAATGTTTATATGAAATCAGAAGCAGAGAGAATCATTGGATATTTCCCTAATGGAGTTAAGAGTGTTAAGATAATGACAGTTTTATTTTTTTTTTGCAATCCAGCATTCCAGTGCAAAGGAATTGCAATGCTTCCTAGTACAATCTTCTCTGCTCTCTTTCTATCTTGTTGATAGCTTTCGTGTAGTTCGGTGACCAAAACTGCAGACAGTACTCCAAATTTGGCCTCACTAATGCCTTATACGATTTTAACATAGCATCCCAACTCCTATATTCAGTACTTTCATTTAAGAAGGCCAATATGCCAAAACCTCTCCTTACAACACTATCCATCTGTAACAACTCTTTCAGGGAATTATGTATCTGTATTCCCAGATCCCTCTGTTCTACCACACTCCTCAGTGCCCTTCCATTTACCATGTATGTCTTTTCTCAGTTTGTTCTTCCAAAATGCAACACCTCACACTGTCTGCATTAAATTCCATCTGCCATTTTTCAGCACATTTTTTTCAGCTGGTTCAGATCCCTTTGAAAGCTTTGTAAACCTTCTTCACTGTCCACAACACCTCCAATTTTAGTGTCATCTGCAAACTTGCTGATTCAATTTAAGACAGTATCATCCAGATCATTGACATAGATGACAAACTCGATGGTCCCATCCCTGAGTCGCTCCACTAGTCAGTCTGAGAAGCAATCATCCACCACTACTCTCTGGTTTCGCTTGTCAAACCACTGTCGAATCCATTTCACTACTTCACCATGAATATCTAGCGTCTGAACCTTCCTGAATAACCTCCCATGTGGGACCTTGTCAAAGGCCTTACTAAAATCCATGTAGACAACACCCACAGCCTTTCCTTCATCAACCTTCCTGATAACCTCCTGGAAAAACTCTATAAGATTGGTTAAACACGACCTTGTAGCAGCCCACGGCCCACTCCATGGGCCAACACAACCAACAGTGGTCGAGCACGAGTGGGCAGACAGCATGCAGGATAAGACGCCCACTCCCATAGGCTGCAGGAATAGTGGTTGAATCAGCCATTTGCTGCCAATCTGGGCCTACACATCCAGGACAACCAATAAGCAGATGGCCTCACTCAAGCCACACCCCAGTGGTGACATGGCCGGCTGCCTATAAAAGGCAGAGCTGCAGCCCAATAAAGCCAGTGTCGATTTCACTCCCATGGTGTGTGTCTTCTTTATACCTCTAGCTAGAACCGTTGTGATGCTGCTACAGTGGTGGTCCCGACTGGTCCCAACAATGGAGGAACAGCCTATAATCAATGCTGTCGTGTTGAAGCTGCCGAGATTCTGGATGTCGCAACCACAGGTATGATTCCAGCAGGCCAAGGCGCAGTTCACCATTCACCGGATTTCTGCAAATGGCACGCGCTACCACCACATGGTCAGCACCCTCGTTCAAGACACCGCAGCCCACATCATCAAATTCCTCTAGCAGCCCCCGGATCAAGGGAAGTATGTGGCCATCAAGGAGCTGTTAAGCTGCATTTTTGGGCTCTCAAAGTGTGAGTGCATGGCCCGACTGGAGCACATGGACAGTTTGGGGGACAGGGCCCTCATGAGCAACATGCTTGTTCTCAATGATGCCCACTCCTCTTGCCCACTATTCCAGCAGATCTTTCTGAAACAGATACCGGAAATCACTCAGCTGCTCATTGCAGAGGAAGACTTCGATAACCCCAGGAGGGTGGCTGCCCGAGCAGAGGTGCTATGTGCAGTGAAGAGAGAAGCCTGCGTTTCGCTTGAACAGATGATGGCACCTTGTCAGCAAAGCCTGGCCAGGAAGACCACCAACCGTCTGACTGACCAACCACCTGATCGACACACCCCACCAGTGAGAAGTACTGTTTCTATCATCAGCGGTGGGGTACTGAGGCCTATCGATGCCAGTCCCCCTGCACAATTCAGGGAAACGCCAAGGCCTGCCATCATTGATGGCTATGACTACCAGCCAACTGCATAGCCTTTTTCACATCCAAGGCTCCCTGTCGGGCCGATGTTTCTTGGTGGACACCAGGGCACAGTACAGCATCCTTCCCCTGTCCAGCCTAGAAGCCCGCAGTGGCAAGGTGGGCCAAGAGTTTTGAGCAGCAAATAGCTCCAACATTCAAACATTTGGCACTTGTACAATTCCCATCCACTTTGGAGACAGACAATTCACCTGGAAATTTACAGTGGAGGCCATCCACTGGCCAACTCGCTACATTAAGGGGTGTAGGCTGGTACACATCCAGACATTTAAAACACTCTTGCTCAAGGGCACTGAACTTACTACACTCGGTAAGTACCAACAACAAATTCGCTCAAGTCTTAGTGGAATTCCCCTCCATCACTGTTCCCCATTTCAACTCAAAGGAACCCAAACACAGGGTGAGACACCAAATTATTATGGAGGGCCCTTCCCTCCATACCAGGGCATAGCGACTTCCCCCAAGAAACTCAACCTGGCGAGAGAAGAGTTTCAAAAGATGGAGGAACTCGGCATTGTGCGGTGCTCCGATAGCCCATGGGCCTCCCCCTCCATATGATATCTAAGGCAGCTGGAGGTTGGAGGCCGAATGGAGACTAACAAGGCCACCATGCCCAACAGATATCCCATGCCCCATATCCAGGACTTCACCGCCAATCTGCAAGGGACACGGATATTCTCTAAGGTGGACCTCATCAAGGATTATTGTCAGATCCCAGTTCACTCCAATGACATACCCAAAACTGCCACCATAACCTCCTTTGGATTGTTCAAATTCCTCCTCATGCCATTCGGGCTGAAAAATGTGGGTCAGACCTTCCAAAGGTCATTTGGTGCAGTGGGCTGGGATCCACACTTCACCTTCATCTACCTCGATGACATTTTAATAGCCAGCCACACCCACACCAAGCACACCGCTCACTTAAGACTATTGTTCTCCAGACTAAATGAGTTTGGTTTAACCATCAATCTGGCCAAGTTCCAGTTTGGCTGAGAGACAATTGATTTCCTGAGCCATCGGATTGAGCAACATGGGGCCAGGCCATTACTCACCAAAGTGGATGTTATTCATTCCCTCCCCAGACCAATGACCATGAAGGGACTGCAAGAGTTTGCAGGTATAGTCAATATTTATCATCACTTCACACCTGTGGCAGCCCCACATCATGAGTCTGCTATTTCACCTCATGGCAGGGCCCAGTAAAGACATTCAATGGACACAGGAGGCAACCAAGGGTTTCGAAGCAACCAAAGATGCCCTAGCCAAAGCAACCCTCCTTGTGCATCCCAGGACAAATGCCCTGACTGCACTCATGGTAGACACCTTGTGCACAGCGATCAGGGATGTACTTAAGCAACTGGTTAATAGCAGCCCCTGGCCTTTTTCAGTAAACATCTCAAGCCACTAGAGCTCAAGTACAGTGCCTTTGATGGGGAGCAGTTAACATTATACCTGGCAATTCGGTATTTCTGTTACTTCCTGGAGGGCAAGAAGTTCAAAATTTGCACAGACCACAAACTATTACCTTTGTTTTCAGCAAGGTGACAGACCCATGGTCAGCCAGGCAACAGCGACACCTGTCCTACATATCTGAATTCTCAACGGACATGGAACATATTGCTGACAAGAACAATGCAGTAACCGATGCTCTATCTCGTCCGACCATCCTAACAGTGCACGACCCCGCCCTGGGTATCGACTGGCCCTAGCAGATGCGCAGCAAGCAGCCCTTGACATGCCAGTGTACCGGACAGCACTTACTGGCCTGCAACTGGAGGACATCCAGATCATCCCAGGTAACTGCATGCTGCTTTGTGACACCTCTACTGATAAACTGTGCCCCGTCATTCCAGTTGAATGGAGGAGGCAAGTTTTTCGATTTGGTCCACAATTTGGCTCACCTCACTATCAGAGCTAGTTAGAATGGCGGCCAACAGGTATGTCTGGCACAGCTTCCGTAAAGAGGTCACTCAGTGGGCCAAAACATTCACTCAGTGCCAAACATCCAAGGTCCAACCCCACATTAAAGTCCCTCCTCAGTCTCTCAAACCATCACGCCACCGTTTCAGCCATGTGCACATGGACATTGTGGGGCCCCTACCTGTCTACAGAGGTGCATGATATCTATCGACCACCATTGACTGGGTGACTAAATTGCCAGAGGTGATGCCACTGTCTCCATGGAGACATGTGCATGGGCATTACTGAACACCTGGATGGCACGTTTCTGGGTCCCCGAACACTTAATCTGATGGAGGGCCCAATTCACTTCTTGCCTGTGGCTCTCCTTAGCAAATGCCCTGGGGATTCAACTCCACCCACCACAGCATACCACCTGCAGGCCAATGAGATGATAGAAAGATTCCACAGGCACCTGAAGACAGCTCTGATGGCCCGAGTCACCGGATCAAACTGGGCAGATGAACTCCCTTGAGTCCTGCAAGACATCCGCATGCCCTAAAAGAGGATCTCGAGGCATCCTCTGCCGAATTAGTCTATAACAGGCCTCTAGTCATCCTAGAAGAATTCGTGGCAGCTTCCAAGGACTTGGGGGAGCTCCCGGCAGCTGCATTGTCTCCACTGTGTGAGCACCTGGGCAAACCAGCACCTTTGTCCCAAAAGACTTTGCAGACTGTCACTACATTTACGTCCGACACGGGGCCCACCAGCCACCCCTTCAACGGCCTTATGAAGGACCATACTGCGTTGTCAGACACAATGGTTCCACTTGCGTGTTGGACATTGGCAGCAAGGTGGAGACCTTCACGCTCGATTGGCTGAAACCAACCCACTTGGACATTAACCTACCAGTTACTCACCGACCTCACGGCACAGAGGTCCCGTTGCCAGTTCTGGGGGGGGGGGGGGGGGTGGTGGCTCGTGTAGCAACCCACGCTCCACTCCACAGGACGATACAGCAAACAGTCATCAAACACGATGATCAGGCAGACAGCATGCAGGATGAGATGCCCGCTCCCAAAGGCCACAGGAATAGCAGCCAAATCAGTCAATCACAGCCAGTGGATCGCAAGGGGTCCAATCCGGGCCTGCAAATCCAGGACAACCAATCAGCAGCCGGCCTCACTCATGCCACAATGGTGACACAGCCGGTGCCAATAAAAGGCAGAGCTGCAGCCCAATAAAGCCAGTGTCAATTAAACTCCCTTGGTGTGCGAGTCTTCTTTCTACCTCGAGCTATAACCCAAGCTATAACTGTAGTGACCCTGCTACAGCCTAGCATGCGCAAAGCAATGTTGACTATCCCTCATCTGTCCATGGCTATCCAAATAATTCTACATCCAATCTTTTAGAACACCTTCCAATAATTTACCTATTGCTAATGTCAGACTCACCAGTCTATAATTTCCAGGGTTACTTTTGAAGCCTTTTTTAAACAGCAGAACAACGTGAGCTAACCTCCAATCCTCCAGCACCTCACACATGGTTAAGGACATTTAAATTATTTCTGCCTGAGTCCCTCTAATTTCTACACCAGCCTCCTTTAAGGTCTGAGGGAATATCCTTGTAGCATCCCAAAGAGACATTTTACCTTCGTGAAAAATGATACAGTGCAACTAATGATGACACTCCAAGAAAGGATTATGAAGGATACCTGTATTAAATCATTTTACCCATGTGTCTCATGGATATTTACATAGGAATGTCCAGAAAACTGGCCCTGAGACAATCGACATAGTGAGTCGTATTCCTATTTCTCAGCCAGCGATGCAGAGGTCTAATGAGGCTCCCAGTTCAGATGATAAAATGCAATACCTAAAGCAGGTAATTTAGATTTGACACTGTGGTGCTTCTGGGTTCAATCCTGACTATATATTCACAGGAGAAATGAATTTGGTATTTTGTCAGAAAACAAGACTTTGTTCCCAAGATCAATATGACAAAACAAGATTTATTTCCTTTTCAATCTTTTTTATTGTTTTTTTTTATAATAAATGAAGAAAAGGGAACAAAACTGAAAATACAATATCACCTATGTGTATGTATCAAAATAAAATAAAACTGCAAACAGTATGAACTCGGTCCATCACCCCCCCACCACCCCACACCTCCACCGCCCTGGGTGAAGACAGAAAATACATGAAAAATATTTCATATATATTAAAAACCACCTAATCTACTCTATAAAAAAAAAACAAAAATCACATCTAAGCAGCTTATCCTGAGGGTTACATATATTTTGTTGCTTTTGATTCATACCGTGAATCAAAAAATATAGGTAAGACTATATCTTAACTGGCAGAGCGAGTACATCTAATCACATTAAAAACATTTACATCAAATGAAAATAAGACATAAAATGTTGTCATGTATCTTCAAATTTCACCGATTAATTAGATACATGATATCTAATTTTTTCTGAACTTAAACAGGACATAATATGAGAGAACCATTGAAACACTGTTGGAGGACTATAGTCTTTCCATTTGCGTAAGATAGCTCTTCTAGCCAACAATGTAGTGAAGGCCACAACCCATTGTGCAGATACAGAAAAACTCCCTATGTCTGGTTCGATAACCCCAGAAAGAGCAGTTATTGGATTGGGTCGGAGCTCCACTTGAAATACAGTTGAAAAGATAATAAAAATTTATTTCCAATAGATTTCTAAGGATGGACAAGACATATGTGCCAATATGCCAATATCAAATTTGTATCTGTCACAAATCGGCTTAATATTACAAAACAATATTTGACTCTTCCCCCCTGAGAATCTTTGTAGAGTGAAATAAAATGACATCTGTCTTGGATGGTGTGGAGGTCACAGACCAAGTATAGACATGTGAGGCTGACAGAATACTGGAAAAGATCCAAGCAAAAGAAACACTATTGAAATCAAAGATAATGGGCATCAGTTTGCAACATCACCTCATTTTCTACAGAGTAATGGAAAGGCAGAAAGTCATGTGAATGTGTTAAGGAACTGCAGAATAAGGTTACATTATCACCGTCAGACACAAATGTGAGCTTCCAATCCTAGCCCTTCACAATATTCTCACCCAAGGCACAGAAATGTGAGGAGACAAACTAGAGTTACTCCCCTCTACAGTAAAGCCACAAGAAGGAAATGCAAGCAAGCCTCTGTGGTGATCTTCCTCTGATACGAATATTCTACAAGACTAGAAGACATAGGAGCAGAAATAGGTTATTCAGCCCATCGAGTCTGTCCTGATCCATTTTACCACTTAACCCCACTGCCTGGCCTTCTTCCCAATAACTTTTGATGTCCTAACTATTCAAGAATTTATCAATCTCTGGCTTAAATACACCCAATGACCTGGCCTCCACACCACATGTGACAACAAATTCCACAGATTTACCATCATCTGGCTGAAGATATTCCATCACACCTCTGTTTTAAGCAGACACTCTTTAATCCTGAAATTGTGCCCTCTTATCCTAGGCCATGTGAAACAACCTTTCAACATCTACTCTGTCCATGCCATTCCCCCTCATTCTCCTAAATTTCAGTGAATACAGGCTAAGCGCTATTAAATGCTCCTCATATGATAACCCTTTCATTCCTGGAATCACCCTAGTGAATCTCCTTTGAACCCTCTCCAACGTCAGCACATCTTAAATGACAAGCCCAAAAATGCTCACAATACTCCAAGTGAGGTCTCACCGGTGCTTTTTAGAGCCTCAGCATTATATATATCCTTGTTCTTATATTCTATTCCTCTTGAAATGAATGCCATCTTTGCATTTGTCTTCACTACCATCTCACCTTGCAAGTTTACTTTCAGGCTCTCCTGCACAAGGACTCCCAAATTCCTTTGCATCTGGGTATTTTCAAGTTTTCCCCCATTTAAAAAAGTCTGCCCATTTGTTTTTCTACCAAAGTTCATGACTGTACAGTTTTTGACATTGCATTTCATTTGACACTTATCTGTCCATTCTCCTAATCTATCTAGGTCCTTCTGCAGCTTTCCTGTTTCCTCAAAACTATCTGCTCTCCTCCACCTACCTTCGTATTGTCTGCAATCTTGGCCACAAAGTCATTCATTCCATAACCAAATCATTAATACACAACATGAAAAGAAGTGGCCCCAACACTGATCCCTGTGGAATGCCACTAGCAACTGGCAGCCAGTCAGAATATGATCCTTGTATTCCAACTCTCTGCTTCCTGCCAATTATCCAATGTTCTACCCATGCTAAATGTTTCCTGTTATACCATGGGCTCTTGTAAGTAGCCTCATGTGTGGCACTTTGTCAAATGCCTTCTAAAAAAAACCCAATACGCAACATCCATTGCATCTCCCAAACCCAGCCTTCTTGTTATCTCTTCAAAGAATTCCACTAGGAATTGACAGGAAAAATTTTCCCTTAAAGAAACAATGCTGGGTTTAGCCTATCTTGTCACATGTCTTCAAGTATGCCATAACCTCATCCTTTACAATCAACTCCAACATCTTCCCAACCATTGATTTCAGGCTAACCAGTCTACAATTTCCTTTTTACTGCTTCCCCCCACCCTGCCCCACCTCCACCCAATGCTTCTTACATAATGTGGTGACATTTGCTATTTTCCAGTCCTCCGGGACCATGCCACAATCTATTGATTAATGCAAGATCATTATTAATGCCTCCACAATCTCTACTTCTATCAGGACACAAAGGCACAACCCATCTAATTCAGGAAACTTATCCACCCTTAGACCATTCATCTTTCTGAGCACCTCCTCCCTTGAAATAGTAACTATACTCACTTCCCTGATACCCTTCAAATCTGGCATACTGCTGGTGTCTTCCACAGTGAAAACTGATAGTTTAAAAGATAGACAAAATAGTTTCTCTGTCATCTATTTGACTTCCATTATTATTTCTCCAGGATCATTTTCTAATGGTCCTATATCTGCTCTCACCTCTCTTTTATTCTTTATCTAATTGAAAAAGATTTTGTATCCTCTTTGATATTACTTGCTAGCCTACTTTCATACTTCATCTTTTCCCTCCTAATGAGTATCTTAGTTAACTTCTGTAAGTTTTTAAAAACTTCCCAATCCTTTATCTTCCCATTGTTGGCTCTAACATTAAGATCATCTAGAATATCAAGTGTGCAGCTGATGGTCTTTTAAGACCAGCTTCATAGCCAGGAAAGCCCAGCAGTGCCTCGACCTCCTGTGAAGGCTGAGGAAAATCCATCTCCCACCCTCCATCCTCACTACATTCTCAAGAGAATGTATTGAGAGTATCTTATGCAATTGTATCACTGCCTGGCTTGGAAGCTGTACCACCTCGGACTGCAAATCCTGCTCTGCCTGTCTGTCCCCCTTCACTCCCCAGACTGTTACCCAACTACCATTCTCCTGCCTCCTTGGTGTGATTTTGTCCATGTAACTCCTGTCTATCCACCCCCTCAGCCTCCCAAATGATCCAGAGGTTTTTTTTAGACATATTGCATGGTACCAGGCCCTTCCAGCCCACAAGACCATGTTACCAAATTACACCCAATTGACCTACACATCTCATTTGATTTGAAGGGTGGGAGGAAACTGGAACACCCAGAGGAAACTCGCGCAAACCCGTGAAGATTGTACAAACACTTTACAGACAGCAGTGGATTTGAACCCCAGTCACTGGTACTCTAACAGCACTGCTTCATCACTTTGCTAACTGTGCTGCCCCACCCATTCATCCAGCTCCAGTTCCAATTCCATAACACAGTCTTCAAAGAGCTACAGTTGCATATATTTCTCACAAATGAAGTCATCATGGATAGTGTTGGCTTCCCTAACTGTCCACATTCTTCAAGAGAAACATGGCCCTGCCCTAACTGCCACTTTCACTATTAAAGAGCAAAGTGTTAGTAAAACTTGTCCTTGTCTTCAGATTTCATTTTTCAGTTTTATTGTTAGAGTACATACATGACATCAAATACAACCCTGAGATTCTTTTTCCTGCAGATAGGCAGAATTGCCATATATTGATGGTGCAAAAACAAAAAATCGCTGCACCACGTACACATGTAAAGAAATACTGTAAATAGATCATGAATGTAAACAAACTGACTGTGCAATCCAGAGAGAATTTTTAAAAATCAATAAAGTGCAAAAGTAAGAGACCTTAAATGAGTCCCTGATTGAGTATGTTGTTGAGGAGTCTAATGGTGGAGTATATAGTGCCTTTACTGACAGTTTAAAATACCAACTATTTCTCATACCTTTGAGTTTTATAAGGGAGAGTGCTTTAAAAGTAGATATAGGTACATGGAAATATGAAAAGAGTCATAATAATTTACTTTCATTATAGTGAATAAAATCATGAGACTAAGTACCAGCTGAAGAAATTTTGCATTTGAAAATAAAAGACCTCCATTCAATGTCTTTGTTCACCATTAATGGATCATACTTTCTTGACTTGGCTAACCATCACAAGAATATGCTGTCTAATATCTCATCTGTTAAATCAGATGTTAAAGGTACCTTGACATTAAAAAAAAGTAGAAATTGCAGGAAACACTCATCAGATCAGGCAGCATTTATGGAAAGAGCAATTGGTCAAAGGGTCTTCTGGTCAAAGACCCTTTATCAGAAAGGCTGCCTTTCCTAAACATCCATCCAAAACAAACCTAAACTGCCTGCATTATAATGTTTAATGGTATCCTGAATTACATTTCCATTCCTGTGTTTGGACATCCATTATGTGTCTTGATCACTTTTTGTAGTGGACTTTGTGTGAATGTGTAAATGGAACTATGGTCAACCAGCTGCCCATTTTCTACTTCACTTAATTTTTATTTCCATTGATTGAAAACATCTAAAATTGATAATTCACTATAATGCATCCTACACTGCCACTCAATTCCACTTAATCCATCTTCAGAAAAGCAGAATTTCCAGATAACATGTTAGGCTTGTTTCCTTTTGTCAATTATGTGTAATGTAACCTTCAGTTACATGTAAACTTGAAATGACCCCTTCATTATTCCTCCTTCATCAGTGAACATTTAACTGTTGGGAGAGAATGGGGCTGAGATAATTATTGATGTGGTCATGTCCAGAAGTCACAACCTTCTACTGAATAACATTAAAAGTATAAATGTCCTCATTCCAGTCCAACATTGCACTGTATTGCCAATTGTCCAAATTTAAGTGAGTTTTTGGACACTTTTACCCTAAATAATCAGCATGGAAAATGAACCATTTGCAGATCTTCCAAAATTCAGATTTAGCTACAACATGCAAGTCAAAATAGTGATCCACATGCTACCTACAAAAACAATGTCGGTCATCACCATATGTCTCGAATCTTGAGCTGAGTATTACATAAAAGCTCAATATAATCTTGTGTAATAACTGAGTGACTGGGTGAACAAAAGATATTCTAACATATACAGTACATTTAGGGGCACATATTCACAAGCTGTGATTATGCTCACTTTGTTTTTACTGAAAGCTATTGAAACAAATCAAGCAAGGTGCTCTGTTAATATTGAAAAATGTATATATGTGTTGTATAGGTTAAATTTAAAGTAGGTTACTTGCTGACTCAAGGGTGAAACAGACTCAAGGTGTTCACAAATAATCACCAACTTCCACTTTCATAACTGATAATGCAAATTTTACTCATTTAGCTTCCACTATTGTTAATGGATTCCTAGACACCACTGACATTATAACCAAATTAAGTTAAAAGAAAAGTATTGCTCATTCCTTGATAATGATAAAGGTCATATATTTTTATGCTAACTTGAATGATAAATGTAGATTGTAATGTGATTTTAACAATGCAAAAGTTGAAGATTTAGATCACACAAACTTCCCTTAGAGCAGAAGTCACCATTTTGAACAAAGCAGTCACAATGGATAGCAGAGCTATACTCACAACTACCCTCCCCACCTGTGTTCTCTGGAATGACCGAGCCAAAAATGAAACTACTTTCTTGGTGGAGCTGATTCTGACTGTCCACTTGGTTCATAAATGGTCAATGTTAATGGTTTATTTTATGCAAATTATTGCTTGTCCATTTATTTAGTATGTCTTTTCAGAATCAGACATCACACCAGAATTTGCCTCCCCTCCCTCCATCATCATTAAAAGGAAATGAATGCTAAAAATGAAATAAAATTATAATGAAAAATAGTCAATATGAGGGACAGCCTGAAGACTACCTGGATGCATCCCCGATCCAAACACTGGCACCTCCTGGACTACGTCCTGGTGCGAGAAAGAGACAAACGAGATGTGCTCCACACCAGGGTCATGCCCAGCGCGGAATGCCACACTGACCACTGGCTGGTTCGCTGCAAGCTCAACCTTCACTTCAAGCCAAAGCCCAGGAACAGTAAAGCCCCCAGAAAGAGGTTCAATGTTGGAAACCTGCAGTCAGACGAAGTGCGAGGAAACTTCCAGGCAAACCTCAAAGCAAAGCTCGACGATGAAATCCTCCTCACGGACTCGTCCCCTGAAACCCTCTGAGATCAGCTGAAGACTACCATACTGCAATCCACTGAAGAGGTACTGGGCTTCTCCTCCAGGAAAAGACTGGTTCGACGATAACAGCCAGGAAATCCAGGAGCTGCTGGCAAAGAAGCGAGCTGCCCACCAGGCTCACCTTACAAAGCCGTCCTGTCCAGAGAAGAAACAAGCCTTCCATCGCACATGCAGCCATCTTCAGCGCAAACTCCGGGAGATCCAAAATGAGTGGTGGACTAGCCTCGCCAAGCAAGCCCTGCTCAGTGCGGACATTGGCGACTTCAGGGGTTTCTACAAGGCTCTAAAGGCTGTGTACGGCCCATCACCCCAAGTCCAAAGCCTGCTGCACAGCTCAGACGGCAAAGTCCTCCTCAGCGACAAGATCTCCATCCTCAACCGATGGTCAGAACACTTCCAATCACTTTTCAGTGCCAACCGCTCAGTCCAAGATTCCGCCCTGCTCCAGCTCCCTCAACAGCCCCTAAGGCTAGAGCTGGATGAGGTCCTCACCCGGGATGAGACATATAAGGCAATTGAACAACTTAAAAGTGGCAAAGTAGCAGGTATGGATGGAATCCCACCACCCCCCCCCCCCCCACCCAAAGGTCTGGAAGGCTGGCGGCAAAACTCTGCATGTCAAACTGCATGAGTTTTTCAAGCTTTGTTGGGACCAAGGAAAACTGCCTCAGGACCTTCGTGATGCCATCATCATCACCCTGTACAAAAACAAAGGCGAGAAATCAGACTGCTCAAACTACAGGGGAATCACGCTGCTCTCCATTGCAGGCAACATCTTCGCTAGGATTCTCCTAAATAGAATAATACCTAGTGTCGCCGAGAATATTCTCCCAGAATCACAGTGCAGCTTTCGCGCAAACAGAGGAACTACTGACGTGGTCTTTGCCCTCAGACAGCTCCAAGAAAAGTGCAGAGAACAAAACAAAGGACTCTACATCACCTTTGCTGACCTCACCAAAGCCTTCGACACCGTGAGCAGGAAAGGGCTTTGGCAAATACTAGAGCGCATCGGATGCTCCCGAAAGTTCCTCAACATGGTTATCCAACTGCACGAAAACCAACAAGGTCGGGTCAGATACAGCAATGAGCTCTCTGAACCCTTCTCCATTAACAATGGCGTGAAGCAAGGCTGTGTTCTCACACCAACCCTCTTTTCAATCTTCTTCAGCATGATGCTGAACCAAGCCATGAAAGACCTCAAAAATGAAGACGCTGTTTACATCCGGTACCACACGGATGGCAGTCTCTTCAATTTGAGGCGCCTGCAAGCTCACACCAAGACACAAGAGAAACTTGTCTGTGAACTACTCTTTGCAGACGATGCCGCTTTAGTTGCCCATTCAGAGCCAGCTCTTCAGCGCTTGACGTCCTGTTTTGCGGAAACTGCCAAAATGTTTGGCCTGGAAGTCAGCATGAAGAAAACGGATGTCCTCCATCAGCCAGCTCCCCACCTTGACTACCAGCCCCCCCACATCTCCATCGGGCACACAAAACTCAAAATTGTCTACCAGTTTACCTATCTCAGCTGCACCATTTCATCAGATGCAAGGATCGACAACGAGATAGACAACAGACTCGCCAAGGCAAATATCGCCTTTGGAAGACTACACAAAAGAGTCTGGAAAAACTACCAACTGAAAAACCTCACAAAGATAAGCGTATACAGAGCCGTTGTCATACCCACACTCCTGTTCGGCTCCGAATCATGGGTCCTCTACCGGCATCACCTACGGCTCCTAGAACGCTTCCACCAGCGTTGTCTCCGCTCCATCCTCAACATTCATTGGAGCGCCTTCATCCCTAACATCGAAGTACTCGAGATGGCAGAGGCCGACAGCGTCGAGTCCACGCTGCTGAAGATCCAGCTGCGCTGGGTGGGTCACGTCTCCAGAATGGAGGACCATCGCCTTCCCAAGATCATGTTATATGGCGAGCTCTCCACTGGCCACCGTGACAGAGGTGCACCAAAGAAGAGGTACAAGGACTGCCTAAAGAAATCTCTTGGTGCCTGCCATATTGACCACCGCCAGTGGGCTGATATCACCTCAAACCGTACATCTTGGCGTCTCACAGTTCGGCGGGCAGCAACCTCCTTTGAAGAAGACCGCAGAGCCCACCTCACTGACAAAAGACAAAGGAGGAAAAACCCAACACCCAACCCCAACCAACCAATTTTCCCCTGCAACCGCTGCAACCGTGTCTGCCTGTCCCGCATCGGACTTGTCAGCCACAAACGAGCCTGCAGCTGACGTGGACATTTACCCCCTCCATAAATCTTCGTCCGTGAAGCCAAGCCAAAGAAACCAATGTTCAAATCATATCTGAAACTCCTTAAAGGCATTTAGTTCATGAATCTTTTTTACAATTAGTTGATGATTCCTAAGTCCTGAACCAAATAGTAAGCCTGTTTCCAATTAAATCATCTAAAATATATTTTAAAAAGGCAACAAACTTAGCTAAACTGAAACAGAAGCGAAAGGAGTCGTGGGAAAGCAGTCCTGCGTTCTTCACATGGAGCTGGTGAGATCTGTGAAGTAACAGCTGCAGGAGGTTATTTGAAACTGAAGATGCACCACCATCTATAGATTTGTGAAGGATATTTGGTCCAAATAGCTAACTGTTGGAATAAATTATTTGATAATGTGAAGGTATTTCCACATTTTCCCCTCAATTTCCAGGGCGAAGAAGCCAATCATAAAATGTGAAATAATCACAGATCCATGAACTCTAAAATAACTTTACCTGATGTGGTCAGAATGCTCATGTTTTGGAAATGATATGCAGTGAGCTTACGTCACTTAACATGCCAAGATACATACAGAATTGAAATACAGAGATACATATCTGAACGTCAGGCTCCTACTTTATTAAGTTTGTTCAGAATTTAAGTACACTAAATAATGGAAATCTGTATCTATGGAGATAGATGATGCACACTGACCAATTATTATATTATGACCAATCGTATATATCAGGGATTTATGTATAATTATAATTTTATGATTTGTACAATAACTTTGATGGTATGATAGTTATATTTGATCAAGCTTCAAAATGATAAGAAATCTATTCTCATCAAAGTAGATACGAGTGAGGAATGCTATTAACTGTCTTATATCAGCTTAATTGGACCAGTACCATTTTAATGTACAAACACAGTTTAACTTGAAATGTTGCCATTTGCATTCATGATTTTTGGTTTCTTCATTCTCAAGCCAATTAGCACATTTCTCAAGTTTCTCCTTGCAGTGTAGTCTTCTGGTGCAATGGTTCAGTCTTAAGCTTCTTTGCTATATTGATTTCTGGGTTCAATGTCTCAGTTTTTGACAGCCAGTAACAGATTAGCATTAACCTCAGCACTGTTTTGATCCAGTGACACATAGTGGAAAGGGTGCAATGAAGAAGAAAAGATCAGGCTCTCATGTGATGCTTTCCACATTTCGTGCTACATCCCCACTCTCTAAGATTATACATGCATACTTCAAAGAGCAACTGAAAAGCCACCTGTACCTATGAAATTTATCCATTCTGTGGGCTCCTCCACTTCATGACCACTAGTGCCATCATTCGGTCAAGTTCCTGCTTGAGCTTTTCTTTTAGTGGCACTGGAACCCACCTCGGGGCATGCACTACTGGCTATGTATCCTATTACTGCATCTTATAGGTGAAGGTAGAACTCCAAACCCCTTGAAGATGTCTGGAAATTGATCCAGTATTTCCTCTACGCTGTTCTGTGCATTGGCACGGTTAAAGTGGTACATCCTCTTGACTAGGCTTAAGTTTTCACATGCTTTGTCACCAAGTAGTAAGTCTTGTCCATCTGGGACTACTGTGAACATAAGGTGGTGCTCTTTATCTTTAACTTTCACTTTGAGTTTACATGTACCTTTTGCATGCTTTGGGCAGTACAGGATTTGCATGGATGTATGGCTTTATCTTCAATGCCCTGATGTCACACTCACAGATCAAGTTGACCTATGCCCCTGTGTCCAGCTTGAAAGGAATATTTGTTCCATTTGTATGAATTGACACGGACCACTTGTTCTGCTCGATTCTGTTCATGCTTGTCTGTTCAGTGTCTGTTGGTTTATATCATTGATTCTCAACCTTTTTCTTTCCACTCACATACCTCTTTAAGCAATCCCTATGCTATCAGGTCTCTGTGATTAGTAAGGGATTGCTTAAGGTGGTACATGAGTGGGAAGGTAAGGATGAGAACCACTGCCCCAGACCCAATTGTTACTGAAATATTTGGCTTGAGAAAAATGGTCATTGGCCCATTTCCTTTGGAGTTATAAAACCGTGCACATCATGATTCAATTAGGTATGATTAAAACAGTAGTTTTCAAACTTTCTCTTTCGACCCTCATACCACCTATCAATTAGGGAATACTTAAAGTGGTATGTGAGTGGAAAGAAAAAGATTGAGAACCACTGGCTTATGATCTTTCTACACTACCATGCCCATGAAGAGTATCTGTGAGAGCAGTTTCTTCTATAATGTGTTTTATAATGTGTATATTTTCACTTCTGTTTTGTTTCCCTTTGGAAAAACTTTGCTTTGCAGAATGATTCTTCTCATTACACTTATTACGGATTTTTCCATAGGCAGAGCATTGTTTTAGTGTATGTTTAGTGCCACGTTGTTTATAAATGAATGCCTCTTCTTTTTATTGTTTCCTATGTCTCTTTTTTTGTTTAAGTGTATGACACACACTGTGGCTATGGCTATACTTTTGTTTTCATTGGCTCTTGCATGTTTCAGAGCTAATGCACTGTGTGGCATATCTTCACAGTTCCAGTTAAGGTAAGCTCTGTGTCTCGCAACAACCTCTCTCTCACTTTCTTATCAATAATCCCGAATACAATTTGATCGCAGATCATTTAATCTTACAGTGATCCAAAATTGCATGTCCTTGCTTCTAATTTCAAGTCCATTAAAAAAATGTATCAAAGCTCTATCCTTGCAGCCCGAGCAAAACACATACTTCTGGACCATTTCATTTTTCTTTGGTGAACAGTGTTCATAAAACATCTCAATAACCTTGTCAAATTTGTTCTGGTCTTCTACCTCAGCAAAAATAAATGTGTTGAAATCCTCTAGAGCTTTAGGTCCCACCATGGTAAGTAGCATTGCAATCTTTTGTGTAGCCAGTTCACTATCAATTCCAATTACTTTCAGGTACAGCCTGAATTTTTGTTTAAACAGCCTTCACTCGTGGTCAATATTTCCAGTCCATTTTATAGCACCAAGAGTTTTTAAACTCTCCATATTTTCTCTGCTGTTATTGATTGTTATTCACTCTGCACACTGTGTTGTTTTTTTCACTCCTGTGCACAGTTCTGGTGTTTCTTCCACTTCTGGCCGTTTCTTCTACTTCTGGTACCATTTGATGTTTCTTTTATGATAATTAAAAGCTTGGATTCTTTTTAAACAACTAGATTTATTAACTAAGCAAACAGCACTAAGAGCGGACACACACAGACCAGATGTCATGTGCAGACATCCATCTTGAATCTACCCAAGATGCAACATCATTCACAAGATGCAACATTCTCCAGATGCCACGCACTCCATCTCCGACTCCTCCTGATGGTAGTACTCTATCACTACACATGGGACAAGGAACCATATTGTTTCGTAAAACAATGAACAAAAAGCCCTCAAATGGCAAGAGTAATTTCCAGGTGGTAGTCAGTGAGATGGTTGCTGATTGGTTGTTGAGACCAACAATAGATATTTGGACATGAAATTCAAATGTCGGTAGTGGGGATACATAGAAGAACAAAGGCTGTCCAAAGCTCAGCGTAAAGTGAGGGAGACCAAAATATTCATGTTTGCCTAAATTAATTTTAAGAGTGGCATGTATAAAAATAGATAACAACTTTTAATCAATGCTCTTGCCTCTGAATTGTTCAAGTACTACTTCAGAAAGTTGAGCACAATATCTAGAATGATATTAGATGATGGAGTGGAGACAGCCGCCCACCTCTTGCAGAATGGAGAGTGTGTAGAGAAGGATGCAAGGGTCCTTGACAGAGGACTCTCTGATTTATGGGCTGTTCTCAAAGACGCACACAGAGTCAGACAACCAGAACTGCTGGAAGACCATCAACTTAGTGATAGACGCACTTTAGTCTTCCCAAATCCAGATTGTCTTTCAGCACACAGATATGTCGGTGCAGGAATGCAGCCAACTGGCCCATTCCTGGCTGCAGGATGATTGAGGCTTGGCACGGCCAACACGAGGGCACTGTGGGGAAGGACTACAGTCTAAAGTCATTCCATTTCTGGGCATTGAGGAGCTGAGACTGAGGGGAAGCCCCTCAAACAACAAGGGAAATAATGACAAGTTGTCACAGTATTGGTAATGGTGTAAATAGAAATGAATGTAGCAGCATATAGTGATGGAAATGTATGGATACGAAACTAACGGTGGGAAGAGACATTGAACGGTTTTCCTTTTGTAAATAATTTATCATGAATAAAGTCTATTTTTGCTTTAAAAAAAATAAAATCTGGAATGAGACTGAGAAAGATAAAATTAAGCTTGGTGTCATCTTCTAGTGGAACTAGAAGATCCCATACCACTATTTTGAGATTATCCTGATTCAAATATAATCTCTAAACAATATCAAAACCTTATTAACTCCACTATTTGTGAGAGTAAAATGGCTGCGGAGTCAGTTACAGTGGTATTTAATAAGCTGGTGGGTGGTTTGATTCATCTTGAAAAGCACAGCATAAGTGTAGGTTTTTATTTCTTTCATCATAAATTATTTGTTTTTTTGGACAGTTCAATTGAAGTCGTCTTCTGATGCCCACACTCAAGATTTCTGAAAAGTACTGTCATATGAATAAAATTTTACTTACAGGCATCATTGAGGAATCAGACTTAGAAATTCTGGTTCTGACCATTTTGGTTATTAACTCTGCTGCAAACTTTATTTGCACCCTTCTGAGATCAAAAATATTCTGCCCAATAGTCCATTCCGTGGCCAGATTTTGGATAGCTGGTAGCCATTGGCTCAAATGGGCCTGTACCAGGTGCAGGGAACATAACATTGGAGCTTCATCGAATAATTGGAGCTTAATCTAAGAATGGAGAATGGGACATGAGGGCTTTAGAATTGTGGAAATTATAGTGAGATGGGAGCAAAAAACTGAAGGGTGACCGAGAAGAGATGTTCAAGGGATTTAAAAAATAATTAATTGATTGCCGTGCCCTGCAGAAGTCCCAGTTCAGAAATCTGCTGGGAAGAATTGGTTGTCCTTGAAGTACTGTCTGTGACAAAATGATTGAAGTACTCCTGCAATGATTCAAGAGGAATATTGGATAGAGAAAGATGCTGTCCATGGCATACTTGATGTGGAAATCATATCAGGGGTACAGGATGGCTTATGCCCAGAGGTGCTTGGCTAAATTACCAGAGTGACTCAAGACAGCAGAAAAAATGATCATTATTGTGTTAAATAAGTTTTAAAAATCTGATAATGCTGAAGGCAAACTTTGTTAGATTCTTTCCAGGCAGCTATTCCAACTTTGTACTAACCTTGAGCTGCAGAGTATAATAAAATGAGGTCCAAAAATTAAAACAACTCAGGTCTCTCACACTTGCACAATTGTTCTCAAGTTTGGTTTGAGAGAAAATGTGATTTTCATTTGCACAATAAACATTTGGCTGACTCCCTGAATAATATCTTACTTGCCATTTGTTTTATTTTCTATTCACCTTTGGTATATCACTGGTGTGGCTAGCATTTATTACCCTTGCTTAATTATCCTTGAGAAGATGGTTTGTGGGCTTTTTGAACTGCTGCAACACTTCTTGTAAAATATTTCACATTATTATTGAGTGTAAGTTTGAGAATGTGTAGAGACAGTCGTGTATTTTCATGTTAGGATGGTATATGACAAGGAGGTCAGCCTGAACGTGGGTTCCTCGCCTCAAGTCGCCAACAGCCAACTGCAGAGGCACCTCACTGGTCCACCTCCATAGTCGCAGTCCCGTGGGTCGTCTCTTCTGCTTCCCCTTCTCAGACGGGGGTTGGTCTTCCCGTTTTCTGCTGCCCTGCTCCAGTCCTCTGCTTCCCTGCAATCTGAAACCCCTCATGGCTGCTGCCGATTAATAGGCGCCGCCATCTTGAGCGCAGACGCTGAGGTGGCGGGATTAAAAATAAAAACCACTGTCGGCTCCCTCAACGCAGAGCCAACGGCAGTCGACTGGGTGGATGGAACCCATTGGAGCACTGCATCTCCGCTCCCTCACTTCCCGCAGGTCCACACCAGTTGCAGCACTGCCACTACAGAGGCTCCGGCAGCACCACCACCTTCGCCATTTATCATACTATTGTCGATCTGACCAGGTTTGAGGCACATTTTCAGGAAATGTATTACACTGATACATTGGTTGTCACTGTTGTGCATTATTTAATTAATTAATTTTAAGATTTCTTATCTGCAGTGGTGGGATTTGAATATGTTTCTCTGAATTGTTAGTTCTGGCCCCCTGGATTACGACAAATAAACTCACTACACTACCATACTCTCAACGTTAATATGCTCTTACATTTTTCAACCTGAAAAACGATTCTAGTCTTGATGAATTGTAGAATAAGGTATAACTGCAAAATGGAACAAACGATTGAAATTTGTCTCTTCTGCTGAAATCCCGTCATTTCCCTCTCTAACCTATCCAATCTGCTGTGAGCTGAATGCCTTGGCTACAGTTAAACATCATGGCTGTAGCCATCACTTACTTTCTTGGCCTGGAATAGCAATACAGGTTAGTTGGGAGAGCAATCAAATGTATAAAACTACATTTAAAATTTCCAATGTGCTTGGAAGGACTCCTCTGTTACTATAGAGATACAGATGAGGTCAAAAGTTTCAATCATTTTCAAATTTGGAAGTCCATGAAATCTGTTTTGTATTGCGATGTAGAATATTCTATTAGAAAAAAAAGGAATACCAGAGTTTGTACAATGATCCAACTCCCCAGATAAATCCTCTTGTATAATTACAGATTAACAATAAAAAAATGTTAGTTAATGACTTAGGCGACACGATGGCTGTGCTCCTTCATCTGTAAGCTATGATATTCAACTAATGATTACATTATTTAAATATTCATGGTTAATACGAGATTGTAGAAAGTTATTTTGTCATTTTAAGACATTAATGCAAAATACCTGGATTATTTCCACAAGAAGGCAATATACTGCAGAATTGGCAGGTTTAAGATGAAGTAGGGACAGCTCCAGTTATACTGCCAAATGGAAAGGATGCAAGATATAATTTATTCATACAAAAAGTGTGATGTGAGCGCAACTGCAGAGTATTTCTAAAACAGACCAAAATACAGAACCTTAATTCATCCAGTCTGGGCATGTATCATATTATCTTATTGCTGCAAGTTGATTTGAATACATGTTCTACATGTTCATTTTCCATGAGCTTGACTGCCTTAAATAATTCTATAAGACCATCTTGTAGGGATCGCCTTTGAAGTCTGAGTGGCCATATTTTTCCCATATTTCATTACATCACACACGAATTAAACTCCCATGTCTTTCAATTTCATTTTAAGCCATTTCAGTACAATATATATACATGTCATGCATCTTATTGATTTTCTATGCATTTATTGCATTAAATTTCTTCTGCAACTCAGATACTCGTGTTGTTTTTCCGCAAAATCCAGATTTATTTTTTGTTGGGGAACGTACAAGGAACAAGACCTAAATTAAAATTATCAATTTATCAAGTGAAATTTATTAAAATAGTATTAGCAGTGACAAAGACGTGTCATTCAATTACTTGGAAATCAGATGCACATTTAGGTATAGAAAGATGGAAGGTTACACACCTTTGAAGAAAATGACATATAATTTAAGAAATAAATATTCTATTTTCTTATAAATTTGGAGCCCATACATCCAAAGTTTAGGGATAGATACTGTACAACTCTGATTATCTGAAATCAGATTCTCAGAAATCCTCAATTAAAAAAATTTGGATAAACAAGGCTATGTGAAATCCTCATTTATTTGAAATTTTTTCAGAGCCAAACTGATTGAACGTCAGCCCCCAGTGGCGGTAGCAGCTCAGCGGACCTCAGGCCCCTGGCACCAGCAGTAGTGCAGCGGACCTCAGCTCCCGGCGGCGACAACAGCAGCGGACATCAGCTCCCAGCGGCGGCAGCAACAGACCTCGGGCCCTCGGCACAAGTGGGGTCTTGGTGGGGAGGTGTCGGTGATCAGTGGTGGCCAGCATTTTTTTGGTGAGAATTAAATTTTATTTTAATGCTCAAAAAGCCTTACTTTGTTGTTTGTTATTGTATAAATGTGGTTACAAGTGTTTTCCTGTCACTACTGGGCTGTTTTTATTTAAAATGACCGGTTATCCAAAAATAACATTTATCCAAAATGAGCCCGGTCCCGACCATTTCGGATAAGCAGAGTTGTCCTGTATCTGAAAATGTACTGCCTAGCTCAAGACCTGAAATAATCTTCTTCCCAAAAGTTGCTATAGAAATAACTATAAGATCCCAATGGGTGAGTTAATCCTTTGTGCAATCCAGAAGAAGCATGATTGTTTTTTCTTTCTCTTTTACTTTTTTCTATTTTTTATATATAATTACATATGATATCTATTTCTAATATGTTTTTAGTGGGGGGGTGGTAAATGTGGGAGGAGAAGGAGGGTAGGGGGTAAAATTGCCATGTAATAATTATAATTTTTAATCTAGTCAAATGTTGCTTATGGGTCACGTCTCCAGAATGGAGGACCATCGCCTTCCCAAGATCGTGTTATATGGCGAGCTCTCCACTGGCCACCGTGACAGAGGTGCACCAAAGAAAAGGTACAAGGACTGCCTAAAGAAATCTCTTGGTGCCTGCCACATTGACCACCGCCAGTGGGCTGATAACGCCTCAAACCGTGCATCTTGGCGCCTCACAGTTTGGCGGGCAGCAACCTCCTTTGAAGAAGACCGCGGAGCCCACCTCACTGACAAAAGGCAAAGGAGGAAAAACCCAACACCCAACCCCAACCCACCAATTTTCCCCTGCAACCGCTGCAATCGTGTCTGCCTGTCCCGCATCGGACTTGTCAGCCACAAACGAGCCTGCAGCTGACGTGGACTTTTTACCCCCTCCATAAATCTTCATCCGCGAAGCCAAGCCAAAGAAAGAAGAAAATTTATTAATTACATGAATGGAAATTTTTAAATAAAATATTCAAAAATAATTCTTCTGCAGCATTTCCTTTCAGATTCATATGAGGTTTTTCAACTCTACTACTGATCATCTTGGCAAGTACAGCATCACCATTAAGTTTAGCTGAAATACATTAGCCTTTGAATGCCTCTAACTAGGATTATTGAGTTGCAGCACCTACACTCACCTTACATTTACGGGAGTTTTCTCATATCCTTGTATTTTTAAAAAACGCAGCCAGGTTTATATGGATATTTCAGCATTTTGAATTTGACTTAGCTTTCATGATGAGTTTTATCTCTTATAAAAATTGAAAAATTAGGTTGTTGGATTTTCCAGCCACTTCTTTCAGATATCAAAGTCGCAGATCAGATGGAGCTTGCCCTCTGATTTCTGTGGAGTGATGCTTACCAGATTATTTTTGTGTAGATACTCACCCAAATTTACCACTGATAATTGGTTCCATATATTTCATATGGTATTGAAGAAAGACTTGTGAATTTGTAATTCCTTGTGCTTCTTTGTCATTCCAGTTGAATATCACACCATGTGAGCCTGTTTCCAATTTAATACATTCCCAGTGGCCAGTTATTCCTTTCAATACCATTATTAATGTTTCTGCTTCTTCTCTCTCAACATGGGATAACAACATCTGTCCTGGAAAATTTATTGCCAGTCCTATAAAATAGGACTAAAATAGTTAGAAATGACATGTAATTTACATGAAGGGTATTAACTTTGTTCTGGATATTAATTGTTAGGATTGTCAAGTTATTTAATCTTTAATGCCTTGTTAACCATCTGGAGGAAGAAAATAGTTAGAATACTTCTCAGATGATAAATTGAAGTGTCAGTGGGGTATCACTTTGGTGACTATAATTCTATTAGTTTAAAAATAAACTAATATTGGCACTGCTGTGGATAGTGAGGAAGGTTGATAAAGGATAAAGCATGATATATATCAGTTATAAATATGGTTCAAGAAATGGCAGATGGAGTTTTATTCAGAGGATTGTAAGGTGATGCCTTTTTGAATATTAAGTGCATGAGAAAAGTATCCAGGAATTGGCAGGACCCTTCAGAGCATTGATACAGAGATGGATTTTGGGGTGCAAATCCATAAATCTCTGAACAAAGCAGCGCAAGTGAATGGAATGGTAAAGAAGGCACAGAGTAATCCTTAAGCTATCAGTGCTCTGTGATTAGTAAGGGATTGCTTAAGGTGGGAAGGGAAGGTTGAGAATCACTGCACTAGACCCAATTGATTACTGAAATATTATGCTTGAGAAAAATTGTCATTGGCCCAGTTCCTTTGTTGAAACCATGCACATAACGAGTCAATTAGGTATGATTTAAAACAGTGGCATAGAGAATACTTAAAGTGATATAAGAATGGAAAGAAAAAGGTTGAGAACCACTGCCTTACAGGTGATAAACCCATTTTACCAAAATGGGAACTCGTAATAAAGTGATGCAGGAAACTTTTTATCGAACTGCTATCATTTGTGAATTCAGAAGCTCTATCAAAAGCCTTTTCTGCATCTAACAACACTGCACATTCTGAAGTTTTAAATGATGGGTAATAAATTAGATTCATTAATCTACGGACATTAAAGTGTGAATATCAATTCTTTACAAATCCTGTTTGGTCTGTGGAGGTAATTTGCGGAAGAATATCTTCCAACCTATTAGCTATAATCTTGGAAACAATTTTATAATATACATTCAATAATTATATTGATCTATCAGAAGTGCTATCAGAAAGGTCCTTATCCTTTTTAGGAATTAGGAAATTGACACTTCATAAAATGTCCATAGAAAAGTTCTAAAAAGATTAGTATCACAAAATACCTTACAAAGTTGGGGGATTAAGTGTAATAACTTTCTTTATTAGTCTTAGCTTTTTTATTAACAGTATACAAAATTATTTGCCCCCTAAGAAAGGCCTTCAAAGAATCAGATATAACTAAAATATAAGTCTCCAAAGAGACATTAGTATATAAAAAATTATTTGTTCTTCCATAAATTTAACAAAGTCCTCATCTGATAAATGCAATGGACATGATCAGATATTACAATACTGTGGTATTCACAAGAATGAGTTAATGGAATTAAATGATTATCAATAAAATGTAATCAATGCGTAAGTGTGATGAACATGAGAAAAGAAAGAATGTTCTCCGTTAGTAGGATAAAAAAAATGCCAGACATCTGAAATGCCATAATCCAATAGAAAAGGATGTATTAATAAGGTAGATATGTTTAACTTGGCAGGTTTAGAAGATGAACAGTATAAGATAGGGTTCAACCAGCAGTTAAAATCCCCAGCTAGAGTAAGAAAATATAAATTTAAATCAGGCAAAGAAGTTAAAAAAAAATAAAACCCCAGATCATCAACATTAGGAGAATAAACATTTGCAAAAACCACCATTTTATCATCTAATTTCCCTGAAACAATAACAAAATGACTGTCAAATCTAAAACATTATGCATATTAAAGGAAATATTTTGATTAATAAGGATCTATATTCCTCAAGATTTAGCTTGAAATTAAAAATTATAGTGCAGCCCCGTCCACCACAACATTAGGTGCGAAATGTCACTGCCATGAAAATGCATAGCCTGTAAAAATATAATTGAAGCTTTAAGTGGTTTTAAATGTGAAGCCACTTTCCTTCATTTTACTCTATAATTCAGACCTTTTACATTCCAACTGAGGAAATTAATAGAATCAGCCACGATCACTCATTTATAAAAAATAAATACTCGCAGTAATACTAATTTCAAAATTTCTAGTGTGCAGGTGCAAAGCAGAGATCATTAACATACACAACATCCTGCACACAACAGATGACTCCGTTAGACCAGAATGTACAACTCCAAAAGCTAGAATTTAAAAAGCTATAACCATGAAGCACCATGGAAATGCAAAACAGAAACACCAATGAACCCATACCCAACCCCTCCAGTCCCACCCAACTAAGACTGCCAAATTGACCAACAGCACCCTAGTTAATAAATCTAGAACCCCACTATCTTCCAGTGGAGATTAGATGTTACCATTCAAAAGCAAAATAATAAACATTGCCTCTGCAGCTGCTCATACCAGACCAAAAGAAGTCATGTTTAGGCTAAATCACAATAGACATCAAAAACAAATTTAAGACTTCTCATAAAGTTTAAAAAGTCTATTACTGGATTTTTTTAAATTCCATTTTGATAGAAAAGTCTAACCGTAAATACAGTCAAAATGCATTGATTTCTTTGCCTTCAAACAAATTAAATTAACTTGCAATAACAATATTTTTCCTGTGAAAGCCTTAAGAACAAATGAATGAACTTCTAACATGTTAAGGTTCAATCATCAGTCCAAAACAACCATTCAACAGAAAAAAGAAAGAGAAAATTTCATTTAAGATTTGGAGAGAAAAGTTTGCAAGTGTACTTGTAAGCCTCATCTACTGTACAAAACTATTTTTTGTTCCCACTGGGAAGAGAAATGTGATGACGTGCTGGAAACTGCAATGAAGCCTTACAACATGCATGAATAGCTCTGGCCTATTGCTTCACAACTTCAGGAAGATAATCTTCCATGATTCGTCTTTTTCAATATTTTTATTGGTTTCATCAAGTAAATGTTACATAGGTACATGATAATAAAATAAAGTATTAACAAATCAAATAGTGTTAAGACCTATGTTATATGGAAAAGAAAAAAATCTAAAAAGAAAATTATACTAATTGTTGACCCCCTCCCTTTGGAGGCTACTGGCTAAGCATAAACAGTCTACTCCCTAATAAAATAAAGGGAAGGTAATCAATGGGGTCTAAATTGCTTGCCGTGATATTGCAGTGTACATTTACAATAGGCTTCATGGTAGGTCTCCCTTTATGCAGATGATCTCCTACTTTTCATTTAAGATTCAGTTGCCTCCTCCTCTACATGATGTCATTACTTTCACAATTCAGTCAATTTTCAGGATATAAATTGAATTTGCGTAAAATTTAACTTCTTCCATTGAATTCTCCTATATCAATGTATGATGGATTTCTTTTTAAGATCGTTAAAAATCAATTTACCTATCTTGGTATTAGAATTACAAAGATAATTATTTTTAAGGAGAATTATCTTGCTATGTTTAAACAAGTGAATCATTCCTGACTCAATGGTCACCTTTGTCCACAACCTTAGTTGGTCATATAAATTCTATTAAAATGAATATCTTACCTAAATTTTCATATATCTCAATCCGTTTCAATCTTTGTTCCTAAATCATTTTTTAACTTAATAATTCGGCTATATTGTCTTACATATGGAAGGGTAAGCACCCTTGCCTTAATAAAGTTCTTCTACAGAGATCTAAGAGAGATGGTGATACAGCTCTGCCTAACTTTAGATTTTATTATTGAGCAGTCAATATACGATATCTTATATTTTGGGCTTTTTTTCCGCAATCACAATCATTCTGACTGCCTATTGTGAGTATCAATGGAGCTCAATTCCATCCAAAATTTTTTAAATGTAGCACTTCTCAGCTCTTCATTTCCACTTTCAACTAAGTTAATAGACAATCTAATTGTTAAATATTCTATGAGAATTTTGGGACAGTTTAGAAAACATTTTGCATTTCATAATTTCTCTCTTTCAAGCCCTAGCATATCTAATCACCTTTCTCATCCTTCTTTGTATGATGCTATTTTTCAGTATTCAAACTTTTAAGGATCTGTTCATTGATGGATAGTTTGCATCGTTTGAGCAGCTTTCTGCTAAATTTAACCTGCCCAATCCTCAATTTTTTTTTAATGTTTGTAAATCCAGCACTTTCTTAAATCACAATTTTCTTGTTTTCCAAGAGGATCTGAATCAAATTTTGTAGATTAGTTTTTTTTAGATTAATGCCTTCTCCTATATGTTTAATAGCTATTATTTATGATAATTTGTTGTTTAAAATGGACTTCACTACTTAAAATTAAAAATGCTTGGGAACAGGATTTAAATTTGACTATATCAGATGTGGATTGCAACACAATTCTTAAATTGGTTAATAGTTATGTGCCCATCACAGTTTATTACACTTTAATGTGGTACACACAACACGTATATCTACGGTTAAATTGTCTTGCATTTATTGTGATAGGAGACCCTGTTGTGACAGGTGTAAGAGTGGAGAAATGTCATTAATTCATATGTTCTGGACTTGTCATAGCCTAGAAAAATACTGGAGAGGTTTTCCACACTTTGTCTATAATTTTAATATAGATTTAGTACCAAATCCTTCAGTGACCCTCTTTGGTACAATGGGAGGGAATATTTGACTCCGGTTCAGAGTCGTGCTATTTTCTTTGCCTCTCTTTTGTTGATACGTGTGATTTTACTTATGATTGTGATCAGTGGTTGCGTGACCATATCATGTCCTGTTTGAATATGAAAAGATTTGTTATTCAGGATTTCAGACAATGTGGGAGTCATTAATGACTCCGTTTCTTATTTTACAATTTCATTTAAATGTAATTGAACTGTCTGATTTGTGTCTTTTCCATGTTCTCTTTTTTTTCTCCCTACATTTTTCTCTTTAATGCTAATTGAACATAGCATCTGGCAACACGGTTAGGGAGGGTACTGAGTCTTTCTTTTTGTTTGTTTCTCCTTTTTTTATTATTTTCCTTTTTCTTTTTTTTCTCTTTTTTTTTAACTATTAGGTTTTGTTAAAATCCTACCTGGACTATGAATTACGATTTACAATTTACGCTTGTTTTTGATATACTGATTGTTTTATTAATTATGTGTAACTATTCATATCATCTCATATTATTATAAGCTCCTTATTAAAATCAATAAAATTATTTTAAATGATCAGCTTACCACTGTCCATGCTGATTCAGTGGATCAGTAATAGTCTCCACAGTCAGATTAGTTGTCACTTCTTTCTTCCCTGATTTGCCATTTCTTGTTCCCATTTTAATGTTAAAAAAAAGGCAAGTAAATATGAAACACAGTGGTTGTAAAATAAAGAGCCAAAGAGATGGAAGAAATGTAAAGTAAGCAGGAGCATCAGACTGCTGTCGTTAGACCATGCTGCAGCCAACCGGAAGTCATGACAGTAAATTCTCATTCTGATACTATAAAGAGCTGCAAAGACAGTTAAGAGAACAACCAACAGTGCTGGGAAAATTACTGGAAGGGACTCTTCTGAGAGACAGAATTTATTTGGAAATACAAGGACTGGTTAGGGATAACTTTGTTCGTGGGAGATCCTGCCTGACAAATTTGAATTTTTGATTGAAGAGTTGACCAAGGGATTGACGTTATCTTCTACATAAACCTTAACAATGCCTTTGACAATGTCTCACAGGGTAGGCTGGTTGATAAGATTAGAATACATGGGAGTACAGGCTGATAGAGCCAATTTTAATACAAAGTGGGCTTGGTGATATGAGGCAAAGAGTGACAGATGGGATTTGCTTTTCATATTGGAGTCCTGTAACCAGTGGTGGAGCCTTTAATTATTTGTCACATATAGTAATGATTTGGAAAAGAATGTAAGTGGCATGTTTAGTAAACTCGAAGGTAACACCAAAATCGGTGAAGATTACAACCAGAACTAGGTCAAATAGAAAAACTGGCAAAGGAACTCTTCTCAATTCAAAATGAAGCATTTTGGAAATTGAAGCAGGACAGGACATAACAGTGAATGGAAGATCTTTGAAGAGTGTGATTGAATGGCAAGACCTTGGGGTACAAGTACATTACTCTCTGAAAATGGCAAAACAGTAATGGTGAAGAATCATTGACTTGATCGGGCAAGGCATTGAATATTGGAGTTGGAACACTGTGCTATAGTTGTGCAAAATGCTGCAAATGGAATATTGTGCACAGTTCTGGTGTTATGAGCTCAAAGGACCCCAAAACCCAGCAGCAATAGATATTCATCATGACAATTGGTTACTTAAACAAAAGTTGTTTTTAATTATATTTAAACATGAAAACAGAATCAAACTTTCAACTTATCTCTATTAACTTAACTAATCCAAATTAACCCCCTTCTAATTCTAAGTGCACGTGTATGGTGTGTGTATAAATTTAGGAAAAGTTCTTTGGTTCACAGTTCAATCTCACTTCTCCTTCTTCCAAGTTCACTGGTTGTAGGCAATTCTTATACTGTGCACAGAATTTAACATGTATAAAGTTCACCAGGCTTTGATGCTCGAAAGGTAAACGTTTACCACTCAGGAAGATTCATGAAGGGTTTGCAGAGAGAAATTTGTTGTTCCAGGATTTCCACAACTGAGGTACCACCATTAGACACCTCAAGGTCTCGCTGATTAAACTTGCCCCTTCAGGGTTCTCCAGATGATAACCTCTTTCTTTCAGGCTATCACAGAGTTCCTTTCTGTTCCGCTTATTCCAAGAGAAACATCAGAAGATAGCACTTCCAACCATCTGCCACTCTGGAGCATTCTGTTTCCAACAAACTTCTCCTGGCTTGTTTCAGCTGTGACTGTTCAGTCTCTTTCAGTGTCACACACACTCGCTGAGAGAGATTGTTGAGCTTGTCTCATCTCTCTCTCTCTCTCTCTCTCTCCAACTGCCAGAGAGCCCATGTGACTCTCTCACTTGCAAAAAACCCCCACCTTCTTCAGCAAACAACAGGAGTTATCCTTCTGCTCCCATTTGTTGTCTTAGATAAACAAAACTTCTCATTGACCTTTCAGTGAGGAACTTGTAGTTATTCAACCAACCAGCCTGTCTCCAATCCAAACAATGGTCTATTCATTTCATGATGTAATTTCAATTTGCACCTACTTGTGAAATGTGCATAGCATTCTCTCCCATATTTTCTGTAAAGTTCCTGAATATGAATTCTTCAGTATTTCAAAATAAGATCTGATTTAAAATATGTGTATGTATGTAACCTACTCTAATTTTATAAATTCTCCCAAATTATCTACTCCATTACACTGGCCACCACACAGAAGGAAGCATATGATGAAGTAAGAAAGGGTGCAGATCAGAATTTTGCCTGGACTGAGTGGCTTGATAATCAGATGAGTATGGATGAGCTTTGTCTCTTTTCCTTGAACTAAATGAAGCTGAGGAATGATATATAGAGGTTCTATTGGCATAGAAAGGATAGATAGTCACCATCGTTTTCCCAGGGAGTGCACTAGATGGGCTGAAGAGCCTGTTTCCATTCTCTAGTGTTCTATGATTCTATGAAAGAGGAGTCTAAAACTAGAGGGCATAGATTTAAGGTGAGAGGAAAAATATTTAAAGGGAAAATTTTTCCACTCAGAGCTGCAGGAGGAGATTGTAGATTAGGTACAATTATAACATTTAAAAGACATTTCAACAAGTTCAGTAAAATCCCTGTTTTCTGATATTCACAAAACCAGCAACCTCAACCAACCAGCAATTGTGAAAATAAATGGTTAAAAAATGCAGGAGTTTCAAATTGGCATCCCTCGCAGATAGTTCTCCATTCACACAACACACTCTCTCAAGGAACCGAAAAATGTGCTTCTCTGGCATCTACTAATCTCTGTAGATGCTGGATACCAGGGTTTTTATTTACTGTGCTTGGATAGGAAAGATTCAGAGGGATATCAACTCATGCAGGCAAATGGGATTAGCATAGATAGGTATCTTAGTCAGCACAGATGAGTTGAGTCAAAATTCCTGTTTCTATGCTGTATAATTAAGAATCTGTGAGCTGTGTGGGATATGTTTATTTTAACACAGGGAGGGGTAGGTCCCTTGTGTCTGGAAAGGTGTTAGAAGCAATATTTAAGAGATGGTTAGACAGACAAAGGAACAGGAAGGGATAAATGGGACGTGAACTTGCCAGCAATTAGTCAGACTGACATCATGGTCGGCACAGACACTGTGGATCAAAGGTCTATTCCTGTACTGTCCTGTACTCTATCTACTATATCCTAGAACCCCAGAACCTATAACCATGGAAAATAAGGTTGCATAAGTGATAGTGAAGCAGACCTCAATCCTCATGACCTGCTTCAGGGACGAATCTGAATAAATAACTCTGCATTGAGCTAACACAGACAATTGCATGCCTGTCATGAAGCAAGTCTTGGGAGTCTCCCTGCTTTTGCTTTCAGACATATTCAGGGCCCAGAACAAAAATCTGCAATTGTGCTGATACGCAATCCTGAATGTTTTGAGAAATTTTCATTTTATATCTCAATATGGTAGAATTTAGAGGCCATTAGATTTATTGCCTTTGATTTTGATCCTATTTTAAAAATTATTTCACATTTCTTATCTACCCACTAATTCTCTACTCCGATGGTGGCAGTGAAAGACATTTGCCATCACCTTGGTTACCATCACATCATTTTTTTTACCACTTCATCCTTTGTTTCTTTGATCACCCATTCATTGATGCTGTGGAAATTGATAGCAGAAGGTTATCCCACCAACTTGGTAATCAATTTCATCAACTATGTGTGAAAGAGGTCCCTGAGATCATGAGGGGTTTTTTTTAATGTAGACATACAGCACGGTAACAGGCCTTTCTGTCCCACAAGCCCATTAACCTCCAACTCCCATTTATTTTGGGAGGAAACTGGAGCACCTGGAGGAAACCCATGCAGACATGGAGAGAATGTACAAACTCCTTACAGACAACGTTAGATTTGAACCCAAGTTTGTGGTGCTGATGCAGCATTGCACTAACCACTATTTTAACTGTGCCGCCCTATTTATATGGGTTGTCACAGCAACGGTGAGCTGGGGCTGTGAAAGAATGAGAGGATGCGGTACAGGATTGGCAGTGGGATCAAGAGAATATGTGCTCCTTCTAACCTAAAAAAAAAGAAAGAAAAATAATTGAACTGGACCCTACAATGACCGTTGTTCAGGCCACTCATATCAAGAATCATCTGTCTTTGTCTGGATTTCAGAGGATAATAACAGTGAAACTGTAAAGGTTTGCAATAATTATTCTGCGTATCCAACAACAAAAGATTTTCTTATATTTTATGCCAGAGTGAAATGTAGAGTTTGGTATCACCATTTCAACACTAGGAAACTATCTGAAGTCAAATTCCCATAGAGGTCAGAGTGAGATAAGAAACATCAGCAGAAAATGTTGCTTCAGGACCAAAGAGGCAAAAGGAATCATTACATGTCCATATGGATGGAAGGAATTAACTGCAAACATTCAGTTTAATTTAAGAAGCATGCTTTTAAATCTTTCCAAGCATTACTCAAGTCTCTAATGATGTATTAATTACATTTTCTAGTATTTAAAAATAGTTGAAAATGCTTAACTTGCTCAAATCTTTTTCAAAGCATTTTAGTTTTTTTTTAGTTCATTTTGCTTTTATTTTTCGTATTGTTTTTCAAGCATTTTAAAATAAGGCTTTGAATGTTTTAATGTATCCTGACAATTTGCAATAAAAGTAATCTGTCACAGAGCTATACATCACAAAATTGAAGTGGGAACTTCCGGAGTGAGGTGCCTTTAGATTCACCAATCAATTACACAGGACAACAAAGATTTTGTTTCCTGAAGACTTTAGGGTCCTTTTATGGATTTTGGACTGTTAATCACAAAAATCACCTTAAAATGTTAGTTTTTTTTTCAGATATAACCTATTTTTATAATTTCCTAGCATAGTCTGCTTCGAGCATACAAAATCATGAAGATCCACGTCATTGAAAATTAATTTTCTGCATTCGCACTTGGACGTCTTCCCCGCTGATCTTGGTGCAGTCAATGACGAACAGGGTGACAGGTTTCACCAGAACATTGCAACTATGTAAAAGCTGTATCAGGACAACTGGAATCCATAAATGCTGGCCGACTATTGTTAGACATTGGCAGGATAGGCATCAGATGCTGAGTACAAATGAAGATCAGCAGCAAAATATTTGTAGGTCAGATGAACTAACGGAATGTGTCAGCATCATTATGTGATTAAACATGTTAAATTCAATAACAGTTCATTTTATGTTTCTCCAACTTCCTACGTGATAGAGAAAATCTGAAATTGTCTTTGTGCTCAGCTTGAAATCATTCATCATATTCACCAATTTTTTTTTAAAAACAGAAAGCAAACCTTTTTGAAAAAAAATTGTTGTCCAGTGTTATTAGATCATAATGTTTAGGAGAAACAAATCAATCTTTTCTTCAACAGGAAAATATTAAAAAGCACTTAAAGGAAGAGCAAAACTGTGGTACATAACAGGTTAATCATACAAGTTGTTACATTTCCCTCTCCTTGCATGCAAGTATATAATGTACAATATTGTACCTGACTGCATATCTGTTTTTGTAGATGTGACAGTCTCTCTAGCCTAACCATTGATCATTAGGCTGTCTTTCACGTGGATCCTTTTCTCCCCCCCCACCAACATTTCATTGATGTGGCCAGGATGGAGACTAGATTGAAAAGATCTAAAAATTGGCTAAAGAAAAAATACGGCATGAAGTTTAATAGCTGTGGAAGATTCCAGAACTTAGAGGAGAGATAGAAGCTGGAAATGGTGCAATAGTTATCACGAATTGAGAAATTAAGGAGGGGAAATACTCATCAGGTTAGACAGCATCCATAGGGAGAGAAACAGTTAAAATGACAGACTTAATAAAATGAAGTATCAACGAGCTCATGAATGTTGCTGAATATTTCCAACATTTTCTGTTTATTTTAGGATTTCCAGCATCTACAGTTTTTTTTTTAATTTTCAGGTTTCCATGTGGATGTTTTATAAAGTGCAAATATCACACACTTACCTCACACTGTGGTCAAGTAAACATTTGCCTTCAAAAATATCCTAGGTGCACATACTCTGACTTCTTCCCATCCCCCTTCTCCCCCTTTATCTCCTCCTCCTGCACCTCTTTTTCTTCAAATTTCTAATTCTCTTCGTCCGCTTCCTCTTACCGATTTCCCCTCCTCCACAATGGCCCACGTATACAGGCCATCTCCTGAGAGATTAATTATAGAAAACACTAAGCCCTCGTAGAGTCACAACTTCAATGAGTTAAAATGAAAAGAACAAACAATCCATTTAAGTTACATTGTTGAGGGCCCTTGTTCACCTGTATATTTAGAAAATGTTGCTAGCTGGAGAATTTAACTCTAGAACACCTGTGCCAGTGTGAAATTAATATTGCAGATGCTACTTAATGTTATGAATTGTTTCATCTGCACAGTTTCAGCTTGTATTTGCTGCCCGTGTATAATTGTCCTTCCAAATATGGCATTTCATGCAGCCTGCACCATGGGTTTGCATACTACAAAAATTATTTTGGACTTATCATATCTCTTGCGATTCCCAAAAGGCCAACTTAAACCACTCTATGCTTCAATCTCAAAAATTGAGGAGACACCTGACCAACATCAAGTCGCAATCCCCAGCAGAGGAAGTCATAAAGTTTAAGTCCATTAATTACTGCAATTCCAAGTGTAACATTCCAAAGGAAGCCTGCTACTAAGCATAATTGGAAAGAAGACTTAATGCCACCCATGCGCCTGTGCTAATGGACAGTGACCAATGATCACTAGAGGCAGTAATCGCGAAGGGACACACTAAGATATTGCAAACATCCCCAGCTCTCCATTTTTTTTGGAGTCATGATTATCTTGACAGACACAAACAATGCAGTTCTTCCATTGCTCAAACTTACAGCTACAGCTGAGGCCAAATTTTAGAAAGCCAGTGTTGTGGAAATGCAGACATTTCATCCATTATTATTTATGGAGGAAAACTGCTAATTATCCATATATGATAAAGAGGACATGTTCAGATGATTGATCTTGTTAGCTGTTTATTTTTTTATTATAAATAGTAAATATTCACTGTGTTTGTACAGGAAGGAGAATCTTTACATCAAGGCTGTATTTTGCAGTCAAATGACAAACAGAAGGATGAATGGCAGACACTACAAAACATTCAGTTCCATTAAGTTTCATCACTCTTTAAAACCAGAATGTGACAGAAGAAATCACATCATCTAATCATTTTACTCGAAGGCAGTATTCATCTAATTTGTTTCTACATTCTAAGCAAAAATGTACATATCATGAGATACAGGCTAATTTCTAAAAATAGTTGAATATATAGGAATAAATAATAGCCTCTCTAAGAAAGTCTATGTTGCAATGCAACAAATTATCAGATTGATTTCATGATCATAATTAAGTTTATGGACAACATCATGGGAATTGTTTCCACAAACTCATACCCATGTATAAATATCCACCTATCGAGCTTCTTGTGTGACACTGAAGCCATACTTTCCAAATTGCCACCATGCTTCAGGCATTTAACGGAAAGACAGCAACACTCTATAATAAACAATTTCTGAAATTCCTTCTACCTATACATACCTTTCCTCTAGTCTTACTAAGATATGGTTTTCAGTCTGTGATATAAACTTACACAATTTTTCTACTTATCAGATTTTATGTGGAGAATTTTTTGTACAGTATCAATGGAATATATACTTTTTTTAGATCTTGTATATTGTTAACAATGCCCAAAACACCTGTCAGTAAACATCTTATATATAGCCAACCAATTAATTTACAAGGATATCAAGAAAATATAGAATACAATACAATACTTTCATGAAATACCATGGTAGATTGAGAAGTACATAATATTGCACATTGCAGTTTCATCACTAAAGCTGGAATGAGTTTGTTGCTTTTTTTTTTGCATTTGATGCATATTGATAGTGGACCTAATTAGAGAACTTTAAACAGCTCCATTTATCTCTGACTGAAAGACATCCTTCCACCCTACTACTTGGTCCTCAAGTGGGAACTTTTCATGCATTCTTTAGCAGAATTGGAAACATGGATTCTTATGAGATAAACATCCACATTTCAAAACTGAAAATGCAGTGTAAATCATCAACCACTACTTCAAATTCTCAGGAATAATTATTATTTCTAGTAGCAAGAAGGAACAAGCCTTCTGTGATCTTTGAAACCTACCCTCAATATTTATTTTGGGACCAAGCCACACAGAGTGTCAAAACTGAATGGGAATTAATATGTCATTGATGACTAAATGGATATTGTTTAATATTTTGGTAACTTGTAAATGGGAAATAATGCAACAAATACATGTCACGCAGAGCTATGATATCATCACCCAAGATCTGAAAGCCAAGTAAAACGTTGCAAAATTCTCTACATTGTCAGTCATTTTGAAGTGTAATTGTTTTCGTTTTGTGAGATCAAACCATTTGAAGACTAACTTAAACTGTTTCTAATTTTTTTTAAAAATCCTGTTCCTTATCCATACAAAGGTCATTAATTTTGAATGTCTGAGGAACTCCATAATTTATGATATTTGCTGAATGCTAGCTGCAAATTTTTAATTATAGGTGACTATTGGGAATGATTTAACTTCTAAACAGAAGAGCCAAATCTAAGGTAATAGAAGTACTATTAAAACCAAAGCTTAGAACATGGGGCTCATCCTAGGATCACAAATGAAAACCATTATCAGAGAAAGACAAAAGTTGGTTTGTTTCTAGGGAACAGATCCAACCGTTGTGGGCACCATGGTCCCATTATGTTTGTGAGTCCAGAACAAGGGTCATTTCAACTTTTATGGACTTTTTCACTCATGCTATATCTGGCTTCAGATAATGAAAGGCACCTGTAATGGAAGTAAAAGAAACTTAGGAATGCTTCTTGTGACAACATCGTTGCAAGGGGCCACGTCAAATGCAGGTACAATGTTGTCAGGGCTAATCATGCCTGCCAAAACTAAGAGGGTTACTTTGTTTATATTAGGACAAGTTTGACAGTACCACACGGATCCAGCAATATTGTCCAAGATGATGCCTGATTTGGCTTTTCTTAGAACATGTGTTTTTAATAGTTACATTCCAGTGGCTGCTTTATTTTTTGACAGACCTTGGCCTTAGGTTCTACATAAATGGCAAGCATATATTAGGTCCTGGCAATTAATCACATCAAGATGCTGCTCACAGAACTGAAGATAATTATATCGAGTCCTTTAACTCAGCTCTTCAACAAAATTAGTTTGTTAGAAATAGGCAGAAGTTTTCAAGTGCGTGGCAATGTCTTTTCAGGATTTTTGTACCGATTATCTGAGAGATCTAACTCAATTTATTGACTTTCCAGTGATCCCTTATGACAAAAACTCATCTTGCCAACATTTAGTTTTTTTTTCCATTTGTTCTCTCTCTCTCGCTCTCTCTCTCTCGCTCGCTCGCTCGCTCTCTCTCGCACGCTCTCTCTCTCGAACAGTAACACTAATTGTGAGTACAGATTTGTTTAGCTTTAATACTTGTGGAGGAAGGTAACTTTAAGAGGAAAGATTTACAAATTAACATTAATATTTCAATTGAAACAACTTTAACTCTTTAGAAGTACATAGTCTGGCAGTCCACAGCATACCCAAAATAATATGCTCACATCATATCTTTCATGCATTTTCTTTTAATGGATTTGTAGATCTGTCTATTTGTGAATTATTTAACAACTGTTCAAATATAATACACAGTATTCAATGATACTTTTAACCAATGAGTTTAAAAATGTAAGTAGTGCATTGAGATTACAATTACTGTAATAAGTTGAATAAAACTGCTGTTCTGAAGTCAAATACAATGCAATTCAAGAAGCTTCCAATGCAGTGAAAATTAAAATTTATAATGGATTGAACTTCTGGATTGCATGCCAACTAAAAACAGATACCTGTACTATGTCACTTATAAAAGTTTAAAAGGGAGATGCTGCCAAAGCTTTATTCAGTGTAGCTCAAAGCAAACATATGTTTAAAGAAGATGACAGCATAAGGTACCTAAACATTTAGTGTTCTTAATTTATTGATTAAAACAACAACCAATTAACTTAAAAAATAAAGTATCATCTGGCTCCATGCATTTAAGAAAGATGTTTAAAGCCATGAGATTAAATATTTTCAAATTAACAGATTTTTGGTCATCTAATTGAATTTGAAGGGGGGGAAAAAAATCGTGATTGTAGCCTCGCCAGTCTGTGGTAACATCCAATAACATCCAACTTGTAGACTGCTATCCAAACACAGGGAAAGACGTTGCATTTTCAGATACCAGAATTGCACAGTATAGAAAAATGTCACTCCTTCTTTTTGTTCCTCAAATGAAATATAACATTAAGTCTTTAAGTTAGTAATAGGCTGTCTCATCATCATGTTTCTTCGGAATCAAATAAATGTTGACCAAATGTACATTTTTCTTTTTAATACATTTTGTATGCTCTGTTTGTGCATTTGGCTGGAATGTTGCACTAAGTGCCAAACCAAACTAAAGGAGCAATATATTTTCTATTTATTTTACACAAGACTCATAAATTCATATTGAATTTCACATTCATATTCAAAGTTTGTATACTGAATCACACATTTTGATACAAATTGATGAAGGATGGGGTGGGTATGCATTTTTATAGCTAAATGTATTGCTTAGATTTACATGACACTTACTTTGCCCATATTGTCCATACTGGTATCCTGTCACTGGATCCACACTGTAACCTGAGGAGCTATAAGTTGATGGACAGTATGACTGGGAAGTGGGCAAGCTGTCGAGAGGTTTCATTGGGTCTAGTCGCTGACTACAACTTGCAGAAACAGAAGTAGATGGTTCCAGGCCTCCAGTTAGTGGTGAGAGGGCATAGTCAGTTTGTGGTTGATGTGGAACACCACCAGGATTTGCCAAGAGTCCCATAACCTGCAGAAATGCAAATTTATACCATTACTAATATACCAAAAACAATTTTTATTTTAGGTGTTTTTAAGTTGTTGTTTGAATGGTATTTTCAGTGTTATTTGCACAGATTATGATGCCAGGGGGTTGTATTCCCAAAAATAAAATCTAACTACAACCTGCACTGATGCAAAGGTATGTTTCCAATCCTTTGTTTAACTTTCAGTTTTAAGGAGAGATGATTTATCAATTGAACAAACTATAATTCAAAAACTATGCATCAATTTTTGTTTACAATTAAGAGTGAAGACTTCTGGAATAAACCCCTAAGGAGTGCAACAAATTTTGCTAATTTAAAACATAAAGTTAATGAGGTCATATTTCAGCAAGCAGTGAAAGGATAAATTCAACATCTCATTCTCAACCAGTAAAGCTTAACACAGCCTTCTTGTTGCTGGGGATTCCCTTCCCTATCTGGTCCACCACTGGTTGCTATTTCCTGTTCCTTTAAAATTAGAGCCAATGAAGGCAAGCCACGAATTTCAGATGTAATTTCTACCACTTGACAACTATTTAGCTGCTTCTCACCAACAAAAGCTATGATGTTTACCACCAATTTTGAGATCAAATGTATCCTGACAAAAGGAGTAGATCCAGTAATCTTCCTATTCTGCCATTTCAGCCCAGTATCTTCATTATCTGCTGAAGATAATGTGGAGGATTATTCCTATCTTCAGAGCTTCTAATGCCTTTCAAGTGGCTTCTTGATGTGGAATTTTCCTTGATTACTGTTGCCCCCCCCCCACCATTTCCCCCCCCCCCTCCACTTTCCTGGCACAGATGCTATCAGATGTCATCATTTGTAGATAACTACTCTAAACTATAAAAATAGTTGTTACTGTATGGGCTCAAGGCAGAAGGTAAAAGTCTGATTCAGTTCCAAAGAGGCAGATTAAGGGAAATCAGCCCAAAATACAAAAAGAGCAAGTCTTGTTCATAGATAAATATCCTCATATTTTCATGTAAAACATGCAGAAAAATTAAAGTGCTTACTACTGAGTGAGATGGGTAACTAATTCATTGTTCCAGGATGCAGGAACAAGCAGTGAACACAAGAGCGAGAGAAGGACAAAAACAAGCAAACTGCTTCATCAGTCCTGTCCATTGACTTCTCCAAAGCATAATCTTTAATCTGCCCATCCACCATTTTCATCTGACCATTGCCAGGACAGAATCTCCACTTCAGCTTGATTAATGTTGCATACTTAGCAAATATCATTTAAAATTTTATGCATGATCCTGGATGATTTATTCAAATCGCAGTCAAGAACAATGTCATTTAATTTATTCACTTTAGAAGATTCATATATAGTATAAATATTTTAAAATATTTTAGGGATATTTTAAAATTTTGGGGATTTTTTTTCAAATCTATGAGAAACAAAGGAAATAGAAGTTTTGCCAATTCCTACAAAATTCCTCAATTGATATTTTATTTACATATGAACAATATCATCTTCCTCAAGTATAAAAAGCAGCAATTGAAAATAAATCTGGTCCCACTTTATAACCAGGTATAGGATACTCTATTGAAGAGCAATTTCTTGTCCAAGACAATTTACATCTCTGGACTAATTTTTGGATCAAGTAACAGTGAAAAGGTGAAATCCTCAAAAAATAATTTTAATTGGCAATATTTTTTTCATTATGAAGGGATAATGCTACTTTTTCTCAAGATAAACTTGATACACACTCTGCATAATATTTCTATAACTTAAGGCGTCATGGTATTCTTTCAATTGTACAACCCTACCCAGAGGCAAAATTTTTAATATGTTTGGAGGCATGCCAGAGAAAGGATTAAATATTTTAAAGTTTCCTGTTTCTCAGAAAACACCGGTATATGACCCTAAATGTCTATCAATGTAATTTATTAACTACTAATTGTTCATGGGCAGTTTTTAAAAAAGGGAAAACTTGCAAAGAAAATCGGAGAGGAAAATAGGTTCCCTTGAAATTTTGCAACATAACCTTCATTTTTGTGTCTGTTATTTCCATTCTTCCAGTGTAAATAACTAGCTTTGTCTTCTGAGCACTTAAATTGCATATTGTAAAACAACATTTTTAATTATAATCATTTGTCTTATTTCTATTTCTAAGTAAAGTTTAAAAAAAATACACTTGACTTTCCACTAACTCCAGATTCGGTTATTTAACATATTGCTCAGTCATCATCCCATACTGTATTCAGTTCATTCAATTGACCAAATGCAAAAAAAGGAATTCCAAACAAAATGATATATTTACACAACATTGATGGAACTTCTACATTTTACAGTCGCCCCAGGCACAGTTTTGATATAGGATTAACCACATTTAGTTTGCTGAGGATTAAACAGATAAAATTGGAAACTTTGATGCTCAGAGGGTATTGTATATTTTAAATGTCACATTTGAATTTCAGGTGCCAAAAAACAGTCAAAGAAAGGTGATTTTGCATGTAGAAATACCATACCTGAATTAGGATTTTATTCCTGAAGAGGAATCAAATTTCCTAAAGATGAATGGCACCCTTAAATTTTCATAGCCCAGACTTGATAATAAATTTGGGATTTTCCAGCAGATGAATGAGATTCAGGAGGCCATTCAACCCCAAGCCTTCTCTGCATTTAACATCACAACTGGTTTGATTTTAGTCTCAATTTTACATTCCGGTCCTCTCAAACCTCTTCCATCACCCTTTAAGGAAGACAGTTTAAAAGACTCATGAGCCTCTGAGAGAAAAATAAATTTGCTTCATCCCTGCCCTAAATGAGTGAACACATTTTTAAATAGTGACCCCAGATCTGGGCGTCATCTACATATCCACTCTGTCAAAGCACTTTAGGATCTTATAAGTTTCAATCATGTCCTCTCTCATCTTTCAAAGCCTCAGTGGATGCAAGTTTATCCTGTCCAACCTTTTCTCATGAGACAAGCAGCACATTCCAAGTATTAAAATTGCTCTCAATGCATTAATGTCATTCCTTTAGCGAGGACAGTATTCTGATCTTCCCCCATACAATAGGTATAACCTCAGTACTTTTGTGGTTAATTACCCTAGAAATAAACAATTGCTTGTTGTATCCCTGAAACAAGAAAGTCTGCAGATGTTGGGGCTGAATGCATTACACAAACATGCTGGAGAAACTCAGCAGGTCATGCAGTAGCCATGGGAAGTAAAGCTTAACCTTAATAAAGTCTGCCACTGTTGGGGTGCTGACAAAGGGCCCAGGCCTGAAACATTGGTTACACTTTGGATCCTATGGACACTGCATGGACTGCTGAGTTTCTCCAGCATGTTTGTGTACAGTACTTGCTGTACCCACATATTTGCCTTTTGTGGATCCTTCACCAAAACAGCCTGGTCCTTCAGCAGAACAGCAAAGTATCAATTCTAATGATCTGGCTCACAAAGATCTAACAATCCTAGAGACATGGATTACCCCCATGTCTAATGTTAGTGGCTATCAGGTATTAGTTCACCAGATCCCTGTCATCCAGCAGATATGATGTCATTGACAATCATATTTCAAAACTTTTACAACTATTAAAAAAAGCACAGTTTTGAATTAACCTTCCAAATATTTTACTGTGCATTAAGATTAACATGCATACAATTATGGTATGATAAAATACCATAGAATTATAGAAAATATACAACAGGTATGGAGGGCATCTAACCTATGATATCCACATGTGCTGGAAAAGCAATCCAACCTCATTTCATTTCCAACTCTTGTAAAGTCAGAACGCCTCAAATATATGTCGGAAATCTGTTTTAAATGTGATCTGTGTTTCTGTCTCTGCAACTCAGACAGTGAATTATAGATTCCCCCAACTTTCTTGGTGTAAACATCTTAATTGTTCCTCCTTGAACATTACTACCAATTACATGAAATCTCTACCCACTATTTTTTAAATCCTATAGCTAAGGGAACCATATTCTCCTTATTTATTCTACCTGGACCCTTTGTAATTTTATGCATCCTAATTAAGTTCTCCTTTCAGTCCTGCTCATTTCCAAACCAAACAACTTACCTTTTGCAATCTTACCGCATGGTAAAAAATTTTCCAGCCTCAGCAACATCCTTGTACACATATTTTCTCCAAACCCTACAGAGCAATAGCACCTTTGCTGCAATATACTGTACACGTATGGACCAAAACTCTATGCAGTAGTCTTACTAGTATTTTATATAATTCAACAATAACCTCAATGCTCTTATAAATAAACAGTATTTATTTGGTTTATTCTTTTAAATTTAATTATATTTTGAAATATATGTAATGGTATCACAATCTACATTGTTAAAAATTACTAAGGTAGGAAGTTTGCAAAGCAATAATTATGTCTTAGTCCAGTCAATTCCATCTCATGCTTCAATTTTCTTTTCTTTGGCTTGGCTTCACAGACGAAGATTTATGGAGGGGTAATGTCCACGTCAGCTGCAGGCTCGTTTGTGGCTGACAAGTCCGATGCGGGACAGGCAGACACGGTTGCAGCGGTTGCAAAAGAAAATTGGTTGGTTGGGGTTGGGTGTTGGGTTTTTCCACCTTTGACTTTTGTCAGTGAGGTGGGCTCTGCGGTCTTCTTCAAAGGAGGTTGCTGCCCGCCGAACTGTGAGGCACCAAGATGCACGGTTTGAAACGATATCAGCCCACTGGCGGTGGTCAATGTGGCAGGCACCGAGATTTCTTTAGGCAGTCCTTGTACCTCTTCTTTGGTGCACCTCTGTCTCGGTGGCCAGTGGAGAGCTCGCCATATAACACGATCTTGGGAAGGCGATGGTCCTCCATTCTGGAGACATAACCTACCCAGCGCAGTTGGATCTTCAGCAGCGTGGATTCGATGCTGTCGGCCTCTGCCATCTCGAGTACTTCGATGTTGGAGATGAAGTCGGTCCAATGAATGTTGAGGATGGAGCGGAGACAACGCTGGCGGAAGCGTTCTAGGAGCCATAGGTGATGCCGGTAGAGGACCCATGATTCGGAGCCAAACAGGAGTGTGGGTATGACAACGGCTCTGTATACGCTAATCTTTGTGAGGTTTTTCAGTTGGTTGTTTTTTCCAGACTCTTTTGTGTAGTCTTCCAACGGCGCTATTTGCCTTGGCGAGTCTGTTGTCTATCTCGTTGTCGATCCTTGCATCCGATGAAATGGTGCAGCCGGGATAGGTAAACTGGTTGACCGTTTTGTGTGCCCGATGGAGATGTGGGGGGGCTGGTAGTCATGGTGGGGAGCTGGCTGATGGAGAACCTCAGTTTTCTTCAGGCTGACTTCCAGGCCAAACGTTTTGGCAGTTTCCACAAAACAGGACGTCAAGCGCTGAAGAGGTTCAATAAACAGTGTTTTAAAGCATTTGTTTATAAATTAACATCTGTTAAACTGATTTCCTTTAATTCTGTTGAAAGCTGGAGTAGAAATAGATCAATGATTATCTCCTTTGGATATCTGTGCATCCATAATTTAATGCAGATGTTTGCATCACTTTCAGAGAGTAACAACTGTATTATGACAGCAAAGTGTCGGCTAATTCACCTGATGTACTATTGCCCTATCCCCCTCAATTGTTCAAAAAGCTATTCTCAAGCACAGAGGTACACATCAGTTACATCTCATGCTTAATCTGGATTGTCCTGTAGTGAGACCCCAGCAGCAGTTATGCAGTAGATGTGTTCTATGTGTCATTGAACTGAACTAAGAAATTTGGAAACAATACAGAATATGCATGAGGTAACCATTATTCATTGATTAGCGATGGAAATGTTACACAAATTACGTGAGAATAATGGAACCTTTACCTTTATCTTTAACTGAATATTGTATAGTGTACAACTAAAAACTGACTAAAAGTCAACTCATCATTAACATTCATAGTCTTAGCTCACAGGTAATGAGCATTGCATGAGGCTTTACAGGTAGGACTAAAGTCTGTAGAACTATGATTTCAGAAAGAGAATAGAAAAAGTTAGTGTTGATGGAAAAATACAGTCAAAAATATCTGAACAGAATAGAACTTTCTTGTTTATCTGTTAAATAACTTTAATTTCAATTGATTACAAGATTTTAGTTTAAGGTAAAGAACTCAATGGTTATTTCACACATTTATTTCCAAGATTTCAAGCAGAACATTATACAATCTGATTTTGAAAATTATTAGGATTAAGTATGTGTTCTCAGTAAATGGCCATCATTGCAGTTTTATCACAATTTACCCATCTACTAACGTTAGCCATTTCAGATGGACACTGATACAGAATTAACTAACAGCTTGTATTGATTTCCAATAATATTGTAGCATAAAAATTCAGAAAATCAATTTTTTTTCATACTTTTTTGTGATAAATCCTTAAATGTCTATTTAGTAATGTTTTCTGCCCCAAGTGGTTTAATGCTGATAAAAAATGCTCCAGGAATCAACCTGCAGTTGATTAACAGCAAAATAATTAGATTTTAGTAATTTCTGCATGGTTCTTTGAGAACAAGAAAAAGAAAGTAGCCTGGAGCTAAAGAGTGTCAGTTAAGGTATTTCAATGTGACCTTCTCACTTAAAGCATGGAGTTACAGGAAGGGCAGAACTAGTCTGCACCAAATCATACTGCAAGCACTGAATGAAAGCAGGACTAGTCCAGGGCATCCACCCCCAGCTTGTTGGTACCAGGATCTTTCCATCAGTAACAAGATGGTTGTTTGAATGCACAAGTGTAAAACAATGAATTTAGTAAGAATTAACTATTTTCAGCTTTGATTATTCTAAAGATCCAAGTTTAGGTAGCAAGCATTCAAACAAAAGTGCAGTCATTACAGTTTCTCTCCAAGAAAGGATCCTACCAACATTTTTGACCTCTGACCCTCCTCAGATGAGATTACTAAAAAAGCACTATTTTATTCCATAGACTAATGTTCACTGGGGAGAAAGTTAAAATAACAAAAACTCATTTATATTGGTATTAAGCATTGAAATGAATTCACAAATTCAGAGTGATATTTATAATGAGTGTGAATAGTCTAAAGGTTGCATTAGTTTTCAATTTTATGGCATTTGAACCACAGATTTTTTTGTAAGCCTAATAATTTTTGAAGTGATTCGGCCACATGCTGATTGAAATCACAGAAATGCACCATGTATATTATTAAGACATATCCATGAAAATTATTGTTATTGCAAAGAGATGAATTGCAAAGATCTTTCACACATAAAATAGGAAACTAATAAATATTTAAATACAAAAATTCATAATTCTGGATCATATCTGGTAGCTGAGATTGATATAGACATGCTCGCCTTCTCTAAAATGGTTGCAGGAATGGGGATGGCAATAGAACCATCCCTGTAACAGTAATGCTGACAGCACACTAACCTTTGTGTTCCCTGTACTGTTAAATGATCGCTGAGTGCGGCACTGCTGTCTGAAGTGTTCATTAACTTCACACCTCTATCAATACTTACTGGCACTGGGTAAAGCGAACCAGTGTCATGTGAAGCTAGCCTGTCCTTTTTAAATGGAGAAGTGCACCATGGCTGCAGTCGACAGCACCAGGCATGCAGGAATGAAATTTGTCCTGTGAAACAGTAAGAAATTTAAAACAAGGTGGAGAGTAGGTTGCCAATAAAGGCCCTGATGAAGAAAGTAAAGAAGGAGGAAAGTTGTGCTTCTCCAAAGGATGTTGATCTTCCATTGCTAAGTACATTTCCCCGTATCTGAAGTTCTGAATACTGAAAAGAAGCTTTTTGCGGCACTAACATAACGTCACAAGTTGAGAAAGAATTATCACACGTCTTGCCCATGAGGGCTCTAACACTCTGTTGGCGCCATTTTGATAATAATAGAGCTCTCATGTACTGTACAAATATATAGTGGCCCATGGCAATAAGGTCCATAGATAGCACTGTGGATGTCAGTAAAAAGAATAATAGAACAAGAAATCATGTCAGTTTATTAATTCAAAGAGAGACTTTTAAGAAAAAAAACCATTGTTAATGAGGCAGACGACACTGGAGGAAACCATTGAAAAAACCATTGGGGAAAATTACTAGTGTTTGGAGTTGCATTGATCTTATTTTGTAAGCAGAGATCAAGTTGTTTTTTGGTTTATATTAAACATTATTTCATGCTCAAAAAGCCTGCCATTGTTTTTTTTTTGTTGCTGTTTCATGGCTGATACAAGTATTCTGCTGATTCTACTGAGCCAAAAAAAACGTCCGGTCCCAAGCGTTTCAGATACGGGGAAATGTACTGTTCATTAAAAGGCAGTGGTTAGCTCCAGGAGTCAAACCCCTGAAAACAGTGGCAGAAGACAATCAATAACTTCCTCCATATGGTCAAGATCAATCAATGTGTCTTCAAAGCCGGATTTTCTGAGTATGCTATTATCCTAAATGCTGCTCCATTTACGACACCACTATCAAATATCTACTAACAATTGTCAGGACCACTGACCTCCAAATCCCTTTGTATCCTTGATCCAAATAACTTTAATTCCATAAGCAGTAAAGGAGCAACTATCCCTCCAGAGGAGGAAATGGAACAACAACCCAGCATCAGAACCAAGTTCAAATGGCTGTCCAGGAAGGTCAAACTGCTCCTATGTTGGATTGTACTGTCCAAAGTGGCTTGTAAATTTCCAGTGATATGATTTCCACCAGATTAGGCACTCTGCTAGAGAGACAGTGGTCCCTAGGTCATTGACCTTCTGACCAATCACAGGATGATAATATTCACCTGATCCCCAATCATCTACTGTAAGGTAAAACATCATGAGATGGGAATGTGTAAGGAGTTACCCTGCCCTGTACAGGGCTGTAACAAGATGTAAATGCATCCTTGTACTTACAAGATAAGAGAGACATTGATGGATTGAGAGGCAGGAAGCTAGCAGGGAAAGGATAGCAACAGTTTTAGTCATTGGACAAGTAATGATATGATGATGTTCTAAGCACATATCCAAGGGTATAAAAAATCACCATTTTGCTGATAACGGCAGAATGCATTCTCCGACTAACATGTTTAGTCGCAAGTGTTACAATCCGGTAATAAAGAACAAAGAACCCTGATTTCGACTCAGCCTGGTGTTTGTCTCACTCATTCATGAACAAAGCAGACCTAACACTACTCATGCCTTTGCTTTAACCTGTCAGCTTGCCAACACATTCCAGTCTGCTGTCAAGTCTTTTATGTCTTGAGGCCATCTCAATAGCACCTCCAAAATCTATTTAGTCTTATCCACTGAAAATCAGCTGCCATGCATCAAATATCCTATAGACCTTGGCAGTACACAAAAGTGCAGGAGAAACTCAGGAGGTCATGCAGCATCCATAGAAAGTAAAAGGTCGTCAACATTTTGGGTCTGAACCCTTCGTCAGAGTGCTGAAAATATGGAAGACGGTGAAATAAAAAGGTGATGAGGAAAGGAAGGGGGAGGAGTGCTGGGTAACATGAGAGGTTATAGGTAGATACAGGTGGAAGTTTAGAAGAGAAAGAAGCTGAGAAATGATAGAGAGAGAGGGTAGAGGGCTAAGAAAGATGGCTCTCTGAAAGGAAGAGGAATAGAGGGGGTGTTGAACTGCAGGAAGACAGAGGAATGAGGGAAAGAGAGAGGCCAGGAGAGAGGGTTAATGGAAATTGGAGAAGTCGATATTAATGCCATCTGTTTGGAGACTGCCAAGACAGTATATAAGGAGTTGTTCCTCTGTTTTGCAGCTGGTCTCAACTTATAGTAGATAAAGTCATAGACCAATAGTTTTTAACCTTTTTTTTCCACTCACATACCACCTTATGGGATAACTTAAGGTGGTATGTGAGTGAAAGAAAAAGGTTGAAAACCACTGCTATAGACAGACATGTCAGTGTGACAATAAGGTGTGGGATTGAAGTTGTTGGCCACTGGGAGCCCTGCAGAGAATCATCTGGCCAGGCAAAGGCACACAGGACAATTGGCTGAAAACATGTCAGATATTATTGCAAAGGTAACCCACATGATATTCCTTGCCAATCTTCAGAGTAGCGAATTTGTCTCTAAGCATCCTTAGAAGAAACAACTGTTGAATTTTTCTCACTCCATCTTTTCCCTTACTCCTTCAGCAGGTCATCCTGTCCTGCATGCTTTCACCTTACTCTTCCGGTTATGCCGTCTTACAAGGGGATTGGCTGCTAATGTTTCTGGCAGCAATTAGTTACAGCAGAATGTATGAAGACAGGAAAAAGAGCCTGCCAGATTGGACTTCTACTGCCTGAAATAATTGTAGCAAGCACCAAAATACTTTGAGCAACCAACAGAAAAGACCAATCAGCAATGGCCTTCTTAATCTGTTGATGATTGGTGAGGTGAGGATGGATTAGGAGTACAATCCAGCAGGATCTACGCATATTCAACCATGCAACATTCATAAACAGTGTTGGCTGTAGCACTGAGCACAAAATGGCAAAATCACATTGCATGCTGATTAGCATCATCTGTTGGCTCTGCAGACGTCTTGACAGACATTTGTTGTACTAATATTAATGCCGTAATCAATATGATGTCCAGGGTGACTCTCAGCGAAAGTCAACATGTGCACAGCCAGTCCCATTCTAGTCCCTAAATGGGATGGATAACTTTTTGAGTTTCATAAATTTTAATTTATAAGTTGCATTTTATTATTTCACAGCATTATTGCTATTCAACAACAGAACAGCGCATATCGCAACCTGTCATGCAATCACTCCCATTGTTAGTTGAGATGCAGCAGCTGGTGAGTCATTTACCACAATGTATGTGCATCATCTTACAATGAGGAGCAGAGGAATTTTATTTGGGCACCAGTGCTAAAGGATTTGAAACATATCAGTCAACAGATGGGCTCAACCTTACACGTTCAGTTTGATTGGATGGACACGCTGGCAGAGCAATGACAGCAAACCTGTCAGAGTTCACCATAATCGTTCTAGGAAACCAACAGTTGCTTTGGGAATTTCACAAAAACTTCATTTAATGCAGAAATCTCAAAATTGCTGTCAGGGATTTAGTGCTCCTCCACTTTCTCCAAGAGAATGATCTAAATCAATATGAATTGCATGTGAATTGCTGTCACTGTAAAAACAAACCAAAATCTCATATTTTATTAGATGTGATTTAATAAAATCAACAACTTGTACTTAAATAAAGTGCACCTTAATATTAGGAACATAGGAAGAAGGACAGGAGTAGGCCAAAAATGGCCCATCGAGCCTGCTCCGCCATTCAATACGATCATGGCTGATCTAATTTATGACCTAACTCCACCTACCTGCCTTCTCCCCATATTCCCTAATTCCTCTATCATGTAAAAATTTATCTAACCGAATTTTAAATATGTTTAATGAGGCAGCCTCAACCACTTCCCTGGTTAGAGAATTCCAAACATTCACTACTCTCTGGGAAAAACTATTTTTCCTCATCTCTGTCCTAAATCTACTCCCCCGAATCTTGAGACTGTGTCCTCTCATTTTAGTTTCCCCGGCCAGCTCAAAAAACCTTCCTATATCTATCCTATCCATACTCTTCATAATCCTATATGTTTCTATAAGATCTCCTCTCATGGAAGACACATGCAAGTTACTTCACCAGGGCATCCATCAAACACAAATATTGACAGCAAGCCGTAGATGGATATATTTTGCCAAATGAACAAACACTTAATTAAGCAAAGAATAAAAATCTGAAGTGACTCAATGGGTCAGGCAGCATCCAAAGGTAGAAATTGTCAGTCAATGTTTGTGGTTGGGACCCTTTATCAAAATTCTTAATATGAAAGCCTTGGTTCAGACAAAGAGAGTTAAGAATCGAGTTCCAAATTTTCATTCTTGGAACTGAAGGCATGACCACCAATAATTAAATTCAAGGATGATCAAGAGGTCAGAAGTAGAGGATATCAAATGTGAAGACATTACAGGGAGAGGGAAGGCCATGTAAAGATTTGAAGACAAAGATTAACCTATTCGTTTGAAAATCAAGTGCTGGTTGGGTCATCAAGTTGGGTTTGATAAATAAACTAGCACATCTCTCATGTTAGGACACAAGCAAGAGAGTTTTTTGAATGGCCAGAGAAGTATGGAGATAAGAATAAGGGAGTCAAGACAATGAAAAACATTTTAAAAGACCTACTTAAGATGGAAATCAGCCAACGTACAATAGAATGGTCAAATTTAGAAGTAACAAAAGCATAGATTTAGACTTCAGCCGTGGATAAGCTGTAGCACAGATGATTCAGCCAATCCTGGAGGTGGAAATAAGCTGTTATAGTGACAATATTGATGTGAGGTGTGAAGTTTAATGCAGAATCAAATGGAGAAATTGACTCATAGAGCGATGCAACGCAGAAACGGGTCCTTTAGACCATCAAGTCTGTACCAAATTCAGACAGCCATTCTCTCAACTAATGTTACCTTTTACTCTCCTTACATTCCAATCAATCCTACCCTGAATTCCTCCAGTCATCCGCACACTTTCAGGGGTTAATTAATCTATCAAGCCACATATTTTTGAAATATGGGAGAAACCCAGAGAAAACCCACACATCATCGGAGGTAAAACTTGTAAACTCTACACATTACCACCTCCGAGTGCAAGATAGAATCCAAGTGGCTGGAGCTGTGTGGAAGCAGCTCTACCAGTTGCACATTGTGCCTCTCATGTGCTAGCGCTTCAGTTCACATTCAGTGAGTTGGCAGGGGGAGTGATGGAATCCATGAAAGGGAAACAGGATCAGGAGAAAGGCCTTCACTATATTTAGCTGGATCAAGTTTATACACATTGAGAAATGTATGGAGAGAGAAAATGGGGGTAGATGCAGACTGTCCTTGGAAATAGACCAGTGAACCTTTGAGCTTTCTCTTCTACTCAAAATGATGATGGCTGAATTCAGTTCACGGTTTCTGAGTTTTCCTTGCATTTCTTGATCTCCTTAATCTCACTAGTTCTTTCAAAAATATATTTAATAGTTTAGCCTCAACTGTCTTCTGTAATAGGGAATTAGCTAGGTTCACCAGTTTTTGCATGAAAAAAATTTTGTCATCCTGCATAGCAATCTTCCATCCATACACTTAGTTCATGATTTCCCCACTACTGAAAACGTATTCCAGCATCTTGTATGTTCAGTCCCATCAGGATTTTAGTTTTCAATGAGGGCCCCCTCTCATTCTTTTAAACTCTAGCAAATAGGAGTCAATTAAACCAACCATCTTCATAAACAGTGGAATCTGTTGGGTGAACTTTCATTGCACTTACTCTATTTCTCAGATAGGGGATCAAAATTGCCCACAACATTCAAGATGTGGCCTGACCAGCCCAGTACAATTACAGTGAAAAATCCATGACCTGTTCTCAAATCCTCTTGCCCTCTTAACCTCCTGCTGCACCTTCAGTGCTGACTTACATCATCATCAACAGGTTTACAAGTCACACAGGCCTTGTTGTACTGCCTCCTTTCCTAATCTAATTCCATTTAAATAATAATTTGCCTTTTTGGTTTTTCCTTCAAAATTAATAACTCACATTTATTCACATTGTACAGTTATGTGTTTAGCAACTCACCTAACCTGTCCAAATCATCTCTACTGCTCACACTCCCACAATTCTATGTGTCATCTCCAAACGTGATATCACATTTTATTCCCTCATCTCAATCATGAATACGTTTAATGAATGGCTGGAGTTTAAACACTGATCCCTGAAACACCTACTGCCACTTGGTAAAAGACTGCCTGTTTATTCTTTATCTTTATTTCATGAATCAATTCTCTATTCATATCAGTTCTTTATACCCCTCATCAAATCTTCTTCCTCTCACTTAAACCTACTTTGTCTTTACTTGACACTCCAATCATGGGAACTACATTTTGACTATCATATTTATGCTTCTCAACATTTTCCATACCTCTATTATGTCGCATCCCAGCCTCCTACCCATCAAGGAATACAATCTTAGGCTATATAAACTCTAGCTAAAGCTGACGCCTTCCCACCTAGGGAATATCCTGTTTAATTTCCTCTGCTCCCCCTCCACTTCTGGCCTGTAACAAGGTGCCCAGTAGTTTGTAAAGTTACAGATTTACCTCCCAACCTATATTTGTGAATCTCACGGTGCTTTGACTTGGAATTTCAGAATAGTTTGTACCTTAAGTTATATAACAGGTTGTATTTGGCAGCATGAGCTTGTGGGCCAGAATGGCCTGTTACTGTGCAGTATTTCTAAATTAAAATTCATCTCCAATCGCATTTTACATCATAATTTCTTCTATAGGACCTTATGAAAATCCAAAATACATCAAATCCATTGGTTCTTCCCCATTTATCCTGCTTTTTGTAATCTGAAAAAAAATAGGTTGTTTATCAAACATGATTTCTCTTTTGGAAATGCTCACTGTCCTTGATCGATACCTCAACTATTTCCCCACTATTAATGGCTGGCTAATAAATTTATAATGTTTTCTATTTCCCTCCTTTAGAAAAGAACTGAGTTTACATCAGATGTCCTCTAACTGATGGAGAATCCATAGAATGTAAGAAAATGATGACCAATGTTATTTTTTTTAATACTCTGACTTTAGGCCCTGGGGAGTGATCAGTACTGTTTCTCATCAATTTCCTTACATTGTTTCCCTGGTAATACTGTTTTTGATTCATGGGATGTTAAATGTTCTATTTTGTGAAGCCAGAACAAAAATAATTGTTCAATTCGTTTGCCGTTTCTTTGTTCCCCATTATTAAGTCATCTGATCCTGACATTAAGTCACTAATATTTTTTCTCTTCATATATCTGGAGAAGCTTTTAATATCATATTTATTACCTGTATGCTTACCCTCTTAATCTATAGTCCTCCTCTTAGTTAATCCCTTGGTCCTCCTTTGCAGAGTTCCAAATTGTTCCCAGTTCTCAACCTCACTGCTGTTTCAAGCCAATTATTATTTTACTACTTTGGATCAAATACTGTCCCTAAGTTCCCTCATTAGCCCTGGTTGAGTCATCCTACCTGGTTAATTAATGGATCAGAAAGAAATGTATAATTATTGTTGTTCATCAATGTTTGCCACAGTCAATCCACTCCATCAGAAGTAACATTACCCAACATTTCTGTTGGCCAATCTTACCCTTTATAATCAAATGTTCCTTAACTTAGGATCCTGGTCCCAGAATGATATATGTCACTCTCCATCTTAAAAAGGAATAACATCATATGCTCACTCCTTCCCTAGGGGGACTACGCAAAATTGGTAATTAATTCTTCCTCATTACACAAAACCCTCTCTGGGATGACCTAGCTTCCATTTGATTCCTTGAAATACTGCTCCAAAAAATCATCCCATGAATTCCCCCTCCATATTATAATTACTAATTTTGTTAATCTGAACTATGCATAGATAAAAGTTACCCATAATTAAGTTGTACACTTATTGACTGCACCTCAAATGTCCTGTTCAGTGCATTCCCCAATAATATCTGCAGGGCTATATACAATTCAAGGTAGTGCTTGATAATTAAAAGACAATGGAAAGTAAAAAGACATGGTGGTTAGGTAAATCAGTGTCATCAGAATGGATTTGGAAACCGATACTGTTTTTTTAGGATGATGTTGCCAAAGGGAAAAATGCAAATGAGAGAGCAAGGATAGACATTTGAAAACACCAGAGGTAATTAAGCAGTTGTAGGAAGAAGAGACACTACTACAATTCTTTGGCTGTGAACAGACTATAAGAATGGAGTGATGGGCAATGGAAGTGGGAGATGCAGTTAATCTTGTAGAAGGTTTCAGGCATATCAAGAAAGTCAAAGTGGGCTGGATTAACTTTGCCATAGTGTGACCAGTTCTCATTAATGGCTTCGATCAGACCTATTGCCATACCAAGACAGCATAAGTTTAAATGACATTAAGTGATATGATTCCTGCTTAGCACACTTTCTGATTATTATAAAACTCTCTTTGCAATTACATTATTATTTCCTCATGTAACATTTCAATATACCATGGTTATTAAAGTATAAGAAATTTTCAAACTAGTTATAAAAATGTGGCTTTTCGTCATGTGAATGTTTAAAATTGTTGCTTAAACATTCATTCCAGATAATAGCACTAAATGTCATATAAAGTAGCAGTGTTTTATTCTATCTAATCTCCAAGATCTATGGAATTGAACTTCTGAAGCAGAGCAGAAAGAGTTTCTTTACAGCAAGTTTAGTGTTACAAATCCAAGTGAATTTTTAAGCCTGTGCTTTTTTTCTTCCCAATTTGTCAAATCTGATCATTCTTTAATGTGATTGGCGTATCATGCAGTTTGATAACATTACATTGGCTGCTTGTCAGAATTCTCTCCAAGCTAACACCTGACAGCAGCAGACATCGAATAAAGTTTTTGACACAATCATTGCTATATTGTGGTGGGTGATTTTTCTTTACAAGATTGCAGCTAGCATCATCCTGAGCACCACTGACTGCTGCTCACATCAGTGGAACCACGTATGCAGAGGTAGGTGCAACTGACAACTGTTGACCATAAGCAAATTTCTCCCTGCATGTTTTAAAATTGGAGACTGTAATTTCCAACAACCTATGACATGCACCCCACTGCTGTTTAAAGGGCAACAACTGAAGAACAGCTCTACTACAGCAGAGAGCCATTTTATTACAAGAGTTACTTCATTTCTAAATTCATTTAAATAGAGTGAAGTGGGAGACTGGAATTACTTCACCATAAATGGAAATTCACAACATCAAGTTCATTGAAAGTAAGTTCCACTGAATAAACTACTGATGACTACTGATTTCTGAAAGTTGAAGCATTAAAAGAAAATTGTGAGTATTGAATTCAACCATTTTACTTCATAACAACAAAGAAAAACCATACACTAACTTTAATCTTCCAAATTCACAATTTTTTAGGTATTTGCAGATTAGAAATGTTTTGAATACCCAATTAATAAATTTTCCCCACACTCAGGAAGTAGATGAGGATGTAATTTTTCTTTTGTATCCCTCCCAGAAGGGCCTAATTGCTCACATTTATGATATTATGTTGACATTATATCATGTTCCAATTGATAAGATTAAAAAAGCATGGGAACAGGATTTACAATTAGCTATTTCTGATGACTTGTGGGAAAGGATTTTTAAACTTGTTAATACATCGTCAATCTGTGCCCATCACTCACTCCTCCAATTTAAGGTTACACACAGGCCACACATGTCTAAAGATAAATCGCCTCTTATATTTCCAGATGTCAACTCTCATTGCAACAGGTGTAGCAATGGGGTGGCATCGTTAGTTCATTTAATTTGGTTTTACCCAGCATTGGAATCTTATTAGAAAGAAATTTTCAATACTTTATCTACAATTTTAGCGTTAACTTAGAGCTGAATCCAATTATGGCACCATTTGGAGTGTTGATGGGAGATAGACATCTGATCGCCATGTTATTACATTCACATGCTTATGGCTGCAAGATCTATTTTACTTACGTGGAAAGATTCTATTCCGCCTCTCAATGTTCTGCGGATGTACCAAATTTTAGCTAGTTTAAACTTAGAGATGATTAGATGTGCTATGACTGATACCGATATTAAGTTTGATAGAATGTTTCCCCCATTTATGATTTTTTTTCGATTCTTAAACATGCTTTGATACAATATGTTGTATTATTATGTTTTTTTTCTTCATGTTAACTGTTTTCATACAATGGATATGACCTGTACTCACCAGAGTTTAGAAGGATGAGGATTTCATTAAGACATCCCAGCTTCTAATTTCTAATTTTCAATTTTCAGCTATTAGGTTAGGGGGTTAGATAACTTAATTTAATTTAGGATTAGTTAGATAAGTTTAGAATATATATCTGTAGAGCTCGTCGAAAGAATCAAAGACTTGTTGATCCAAACCAAGGCTTTTATTAGCAAAAGATAGGAGCTCTTCACAGGTGGCCGACCAGTCCGGAATGATCCGACCTGGCTAGGGACACAACCCTTTAAGGCCCAGACAATAGGCGTGGCTTAGCTCTCAGCCAATTGCTGTAAGCACAGTCTAGATACTGTAACTATATACACTATATACATTGGTGATAGATCTGTACTATCACATTCTCTCAGCCAATCGTTGTAAGCACAATCTAGATACTGTAACTATATACACTATATACATTGGTGATAGATCTGTACTATCACATTCTCTCAGCCAATCGCTGTAAGCACAGTCTAGATACTGTAACTATATACATTATATACATTGGTGATAGATCTGTACTATCACATTCTCTCAGCCAATCGCTGTAAGCACAGTCTAGATACTGTAACTATATACACTATATACATTGGTGATAGATCTGTACTATCACAATATCTTTTCTACTATTTTTATGATTTGAACAATAGAGCCTGTGGGGAATCATTTACTGTTTGTTTATAATGTATATCCATTTGATTTATTATCTGTAACCTATCATTCCATTTTTTTGTGTGTGTGCTAAAACTTAAATAAAAAGATTGGAAAACAAATTATATTACTCATATTCACCATGATAAACTTATATTTAAGTTTATCACAATGATTATTATATGATTATTATAAATTAAATAAGGAATTTTAAAATACATTATCCCAGTTAATAGCTTTAATTAAAATTGTACATATACATAAATACAAAAATGCTAGAGAAACTCAGTGGGTCATGCAACACCTGTGGAAATATGAAGAGCTAAGGTTTCAGGTCGATGATCCTTCATCAGAGTCCATAAACAAAATCACAATCCTAAAGTGAACAAAATGGATCAAGTGTTCTGTACCTGGATCTCAAATTTTCCTTGGATCACCCTGAAGGAACAGTAAAATACTTTGACGGTTAAACCACTTTGGCTGCTTTTACAATAAAACCATATGACATACATTTATTAAAAGAGGGCAACTATCAATTTAATTTGGATTTTTTTGTCAGTATCTGATACCATGTTATTTTGTCTTCAGTGTGTAACTGAACTTCTAAGGATTTGAGGTATATGTAAATTTGGGAAATGAAATGAAATCTGTTTGGTGACCTTTTGTAACTTTAAATTTAGAATGTACATATCTGATGGTGCACCAGAGAATCCAAATGATTTACTGGCAAACTGAAGTTTTCTAGTTTCCTTATCAGAGGCATTTAATTTTTTTCTTCCCTTTTGCTCATCTGGTCTCAATCATTAACTTTCATAATATTTTCTTATGTAAAAAACATTACAATGAACTACGCCTGTACAATGCAGGAAAGGGTTTTTATACCATTGTATCATTTTACATTTTTAATATATTCATTATGGCTGTTCTATGACTTAAATGTATATCTGTTTGGAATAAGTCAAAATATGTCTGTGTAAAGAAGTAAGCATACATGTCAACTCTGTGTCAGAAATATATTGAGGGGAATTGTTAACATGAAATTTACATTAATGTTGCCATTTATTTCATTTCACAATTAGTTGGAGTTGCATAAATAAAAATAAATATTACTACAGTCACAGGGATATTTTTTTAAAAATGATTAATTAATAATTTATGAAAAGCATATTTCCATTTTTAGTTTATTTTTTATATGTTCTGCATGTTACAATATAAATCATTTTCCTATCTTTAATTTTATATTCACCTTTTACATTCTTTCAGTTGAGCACACAAATTATCCAGTTGCTTTGTCAGTTGTGTTGATAAGTAAGTAAAACATATATTTGGGTTTGGATAAATTAGATTTTAATTTAGATTATTAAAATAAGGTAAATTGGGGCAAGACAAAACTTTGTGGTCAAACATGTGAGGTTCTTTTAGAATATATCCAGGACTGTTAACTTTACTCTCTCATTCAAAATATGTTAATATTTCCTTTGTGTTGAGCCATGTGGTAAATGTTTGAACAAATTAAAATGAGGTTTTGAGAGGCTTGTGAGATCTGCCCTGCCATCCATAATGCCCTGATAATAAAAGCTATCTAAAATATAAAAAAGTACTGTAAGAAGACAGACTCAGAGAAAAGCTACATGGATGAAAAGAAAACTGGAGCACGAAAACAAAAAATAGAGCTAAGTTATATTTGGTTAAACTGATCAGGTAACAAAATCACTTTTATTTTTCATTTATATGAAGAACCTGAACAAAGATATTGTAAGATGATTAAAGATAGGAGCAGAAGTAAAGCATTTGGCCCATCTAAACTGCTCTGCCATTTGAATTACGGTTGGTAATTCTTCCTTTCAACTCCACCTCCTGCCTTGTCCCTATAACCTCTGACACTTTTACTAATCAAGAAACTATCAACCTCTGCTTTCAATATACCCAATTACTTGGCATCCATAGTAGTCTGTGGCAACCAATTCTACAGATTCACCACCCTCTAGTCAAAGAAATTTCTCCTCATCTCTAGTTTAAAGGAACATCCTTTTATTCTGAGGCTCTGCTCTCTGGTCCCAAAACTCTTCCGCTACTGGAAACATCTTCTCTATGTCCACTGTATCCATCCTTTTTAATATTCATCCTCATCCTTCTAAACACTGGTGAGTAAAGGTCATATCCATTATATGCTCCTCATATGTTAAATCTTGCATCCCTGGGACCATTCTCATGAATCTCCTCTGGACCCTCTCTAATGCCAGTATCTCTTTCCTTAAATACGGGTCCCAAAACCACCCACTATACTTCAGATTAGAAAAAAATAATATATTAACATTTTCTCATGATCTCAAAATAAGACCAGGAGATTAAGTAGGGCAGCATGGTTGGCATAGCGATTAGTGCAACGCTTTTGCAGCGCCAGCGATTGGGATCAGACCAGGGTTCAAATCCGGCACTGCCTGTAAGGACTTTGTACATTCTTCCCCTGTCTGTGTGGGTTTTCTCTGGAGGCTCCAGTTTCCTCCCACCATTCAAAAATGTACCAGGGGTGTAGGTTAATTGGGAGAAAAATTGGGCATCACAGGTCCATGGGCCAAAATGGCCTGTTACTGTGCTGTATGTCTAGATAATGATGTACAGATTCATTTCAATGCAGAGAAAAGTGAAAAAGTATATGTCTAGAGAGAGATTAGTGAAAGAAAATGCAATCTGAATAGTACAATCCCCATCAGTATAGAGAATTTTTTTTTAAATGAATATTGCTACATCGATACAGTAAGAAAGTCACAATTAAAAGTGTTTAAAAGCAAATGAACCTATATTTTACATCTCAGAGAACTGAGAATAAGATCAAGAAATTATTTTTCATAATGCTTCAGTTAGACCAAATATGGGGTATTCTTTGAGTCAGGATGATACTATTCTATGTGGCCTATTGGAAGATACAGACCAAGAAACTTTTGGATTAGGAGAAGATGTAGGATGCTCATCTTCTCATCTGTTCAGACATTCAATTAAATCGTAAATATTTTGAGTGTTTAATCCCAGTATTTTAAACCCTTTTCTTATCAAATATTTACCCACCTGCCTTAAAAATACTCAAACACTGCTCCATTTGAGCAAGAAAGTTCCAAATACAGGTTGAGTACCCGTTATCCAAAATGCCTGGGACCACAAGTGTTTCGAATTTTGGATTTTGAAATAAGTGCTTAGGGTAACAAAGCAGCTCAGTCGATCAGCAAAATACCTGTATCAGCTGTTAAACAGCAACAACAAACAATAGCCGGCTTTTTGAGCGCCGACATGCCGCCACAAGTGGAAAATTCACCTGAAAATAATATCTTGTACTTACCCAAAAACAACATGATCTCTGCTTTCAAAAGAAGATAAATGCACCACAAAACACTGGAAATTCTCCTGGATGGCTTTTTTAAATGTAGAGCAAGTGAGGTCATTGTGGAATTTTCAAGTTGTGGCAACATGTCAGCGCTCAAAACATTTTGGAGTATTTCAGATTTTCAGATAAGGGGTTCTTGACTTGTACACATGACCATCCAAGAGAAAATAAAATTCACCTCATCTCTGTCCTAAATGGGTGACCACTTACTTTTAAATGGTGATTCCTTCTACAGGATTCTCCCACAAGAGGAAACATCCTTTCCACATCTATCTTCAAGGTCCCTCATGGTCTCATATGCTTCAGTCGTCTTTTCTTGTACTTCTGAACTGCAGCAGATACATCTAGTCCAGTTGTTCTCAACCTTATGTTTTCCACTCACATACCAATTCAAATATTTCTTATGCCATCGGTGCTCTGTGATTAGTAAGGGGTTGCTCAAGGTGATATGTGAGTGAGAAGGGAAGGTTGAGGATCACTGCTCTAGACCCAATTGTTACTGAAATATTTTTCTTGAGAAAAATTGTCATTGGTCCATTTCCTTAGGAGTTCTGAAACTGTACACATCACAAGTCAATTAGGTACAATTAAAACAGTAGTTTTCAAACTTTTTCTTTCCACTCACCTACCACCTTAAGCAATCGCTTACTAATCACAGAGCACCAACGGCATAAGAAATATTTGAATTGGTTTGTGAGTGGAAAGAAAAAGGTTGGGAATCACTAATCTAGTCCGTCCAACCTTTTCTTAGAAGTGAGCCTGTCCATTCCTAGCATTAATCCAGTAAACTTTCTCTGAACTCTTTTCAATACACCAAGGAGACCAATACTGGATATTGTTATCCAGATGGAATCTCAATAATTGCCCTACATAAATGAAAAATAATTTTCAATTTTTGTATTCTGTTTCCCCCAGCAATAAACAAAACATTTTATTTGTTTTCTTCCTTCCTTGCGCATCTGCATATTTGCCCTCTGCAAATCATGTACTTAGCCACTCAGGTCCTTCTGTTTCCCAGAGCTTTGTAATCTCTCACTATTTATGTAAATCAGAAAGATATTGGTCATTGAACTAAATGAATATTCACATATTTTATTTATCAATAAGAATACTGTGTGTAAAAATTGCAAGCTTATTGTTGAAATATTTTACATCTATCATTCTACCATATTCCTATAATTCCAGAGAAGGATTAATGGGGCTATAATTCCAATTGTAGTTCCCTAGTTCTCAAAGTAACAATTTCAGTCATAAAAGCATAAGACAATCAATCGAACTATAAAATGTGATAGACATGCAGAAAATCAATACATCAGTGAAGCATTTCTTTAAGTCATATTTCTTTAAAACATTGATGGACATCAATTCACACCATTAATTCCATTTTGGCTCACAGGCCAATCTCAATGTCTCAATAGTGTGGTGGAGAGTGACAAAGTTATCTGAGATTCTAACAGAATCTTGGTCAACTGGTAAGCTAGACAAAGGAATGACAGATGGATTCTAATCGAACAAGCATGAAGTGCTACACTTTAGGAAGTTAAGTGAGAACTATGAATGACATGGCCCTGCACAGTGTTGTAGAATGGAGAGACTAAGAGGTATAAATAGGCAGTTCGCTGTAAGGGGCAACACTGGTAGACAAGGTGGTGAAGAAGATATTACAGCATGCTTGCTTTAATTGTATAAGGCATTGAGTACAAGACATAATTGTCCAAGATGTTAGTGAGATTGGAATATTGTGTGAAATTCTGATCACCATACCATAGGATGAATGAGATTTAGCTAACTAAGCTGCAGGGCCATTGCTGGGACTAGACAACTTGAGTTGTAAGGAGAAATAGGATAGGCTGAAACTTTTCGCCCTGGTTTGAAGGAGGCTGAAGGGTGATTTTCCAGATCTTCAAAATCATGAGGGGCATAGATCAGGGGGATGGTCATAGTCTCTTTTTTTTCAAGGTAGGGGAGTCTAACAAGAGAGCATAAGGTAAAGGGGGAAAGATATAAAGGGGACCTAATGAGTAGTTTTTCACAAAGAGGGTGGTGGTCATATAGATACGTATTATTTTCATCACTTTTTTTTTCCTTTAGCTGGATTTATTCTTCACTTTGTAAGATAACAAATAGCAACATATCTCTCAATGATCCTCAAATTCTATATTGATGCTTTAATTGGTACAGGCACAACCTGAGCTTAAATAAATGAACTTGCGTCTTGAGGCCACAAAGAGAAAAATAATATTCTGATAAGTTAAGTGATCGAAAC